>NC_072734.1:103731585-103900840 GCF_026930045.1 Uloborus diversus
TATTATTAAATAATAAAGTTCTTGGAATTAATGTTTTAAATATTAATTGAGATCTACTAATATTCGGCAAAGTATTTGTTTAATATTAAGCTTCTTATTTGTTGTTTTAAATAATTTGTACAGTTATTCAAGTGCATGTGGGGCAAAGTAGATGGGGCAAAGTGAAACAGCTCCATTTCGTTTACTTCTTCAATACTTTATAAAATCACTTGCGTATTTATTTATTAATTATTTCACTTACATTCTTTTATTTAATAGTTACCTTATTTATTTATTCATTCATTTTCTTGTTCATTCACTATTGAGCAATCACGATTGCTTATTGTTCTCTTTTGACTGTCCTTGACGTTACTGTGATTTTATTTTCCTCCCGATTTCCTCCCACCGTCCTCTGCTGGTCCTGAGCATTGTCCCCCGGAATCTGCTTCTTCTGGTAGGTGTGTCGATGTCTTGCACACACGCACGCTCATACACATACACACACGCCTACGTGCATACACATAGGTTTACACACACACAACTAAGCACACGTAACTTCCCAGGAGGAGGGCAGGCTTGGGGGACAGGAGCCGTTTCTGTAAACAATAACTCCAACGAGTAGGGTCCTGTCGCAACTCGTTATTGCGAAACACAGAATTTGAATTCAAACTTTCAGAATTAAAATTATTTTTTTTTATTGACTCATTTAATTTTTCTCATATATTAACTAATTATTTTTTATTTGCTTATTTTTTCCTTTTCTTTTTATTTATTCATTCATTATTCTTTTATTTACTCATTCATTTGATCAAAGATATCTTTAATAATCAAATAAAAAATATTTAATTCGAAAAAATTTCATTTTTCACTTTGCCCCATAGAAAAAAAAGTAAATATTTCGACCTTTTTTGGAGGTGCAAAGTTATAGCTAAAAGTTAAAAATAATGTTTAAATGCAAGTTTTATTACAAAATATATTGTTCCTACTTTATGAGCCGAAAATTTTCGAACAAAATTCCAATTTGTTCATACTGAAATGAAGTAAGTGATCTTAACCATTTCACTTTGCCCCACATTTCCCTACTTTACCGATTCTATTGAAACAATTTCGTTTTTAAACTTACGACTAAAAGTAAGTTCAGGCATTAGAGAAAAAAAAAGTTTGATTGCTCACCTAAATTCCAGTGTAGTTTTTTTTTGGGGGGGGGAGAAGGCTTTTTTTCTTTCATTAAACTAGCAAGATTCTGACCACTGTTTGCAAGACAAGATAACACTGCACTGCTGAATTGGATTGAAATGTACAGGGAAGAAGAACGGTGCTCGCGGTCATTTTCCCAAGGTCAACCGCCCTGTTTTGGCTTCCATTTGACGTGGAACTTGAGCCATATAATGCCTTTCCTTTTGTTACTTCTTATCTAACACCCCACTTTCTTTAGGGGACACAAGACCTTGAAAAAAAAAGCGGGAACTCTCCGATCTCAGAAAAAGTGATGGCTACGGTGGAACACGAAATATGCTGTTTGTTTTGATGAAGCATTACGGGGGGAAAGAAACAAATATATTTTGGAATTCATGACTAATTGACAATTCTATGAGTTTTTGAGCATTTTTTACAAAAAATTATGACTTTACCCATTGCAAATCCTCTAAATGAATAATTTTTCTCCTGAAAAAATTCAAACAAAGGCACCTGAAACCTGGGGCCCCTTAGACGAAGCCCTATTGGGATCAATCCTATTAGGGTACCCTATTGGGAGCAATCAGTCCACGCCTAAAATTCATGACTAACTCTCTATTTCCATGAGTTTAAAGCATTTTTCACTCAAAATTATTACTTTCCATGGCAAATCCTCAAAACAAGCATTTTTTTATCCTGGAAAAATCCAAACAAACGCACTTGAAGCTTGGGGCCCCTTTAGAAGCGGTGTACCCTATTGGGAGCAGAAAACCCGCGCCTAAAATCCATGACTAACTGTCGATTCCATGAGTTTTGAGTATTCTCCACTCAAAAATAGGACATTCCATTGCAAATCCTCTAAACGAAAAATTTTTTCTCCTGGAAAAATCCAAACAAAGGCACCTGAAGCCTGGGGCCCTCTTAGATGTGGCCCTATTTGGAGCAATCCCATTAGGGGGCCCCTATTGGGAGCAATCAGCTCGCGCCAAAAATTCCATCACTAACTCAATTTCCATTAGTTTTGAGCATTTTCCACTCAAAATGATTACTTTCCATGGCAAATCCTCAGAATAAGCAATTTTTTCTCCTGGAAAAATCTAAACAAACGCCACTCCAAGCCTGGGGCTCCTTTAGACGCTGGGGGCCCTATTGGGAGAGCAAACCCGCGCCTAAAATCCATGACTAATTGTCGATTCCATGAGTTTCGAGCATTTTCCACTCAAAATTATGACTTTCCATTGCAAATCCTCTAAACGAACAATTTTTTCTCCTGGAAAAATCCAAACAAAGGCACCTGAAGCCTGGGGCCCTCTTAGATGTGGCCCTATTGGAAGCAATCCCATTAGGGGGCCCTATTGGGAGCAATTAGCTCGTGCCAAAAATCCATCACTAACTGTCAATTTCCATTAGTTTTGAGTATTTTCCACTCAAAATGATTACTTTCCATGGCAAATCCTCAAATAAGCAATTTTTTTCTCCTGGAAAAATCCAAACAAACGCACTCCAAGCCTGGGGCTCCTTTAGACGCTGGGGGCCCCATTGGGAGCAGCAAACCCGCGCCTAAAATTCATGACTAATTGTCGATTCCATGAGTTTCGAGCATTTTCCACTCAAAATTATGACTTTCCATTGCAAATCCTCTAAACGAACAATTTTTTCTCCTGGAAAAATCCAAACAAAGCCACCTGAAGCCTGGGGCCCTCTTAGATGTGGCTTTATTGAGAGCAATCAGTCAGCGCTTAAAATCCATTACTGTCGATTTCCATGAGTTTTGATCATTTTGCACTCAAAATTATGACTTTCCATGGCAAATCCTAAAGCAAAATATTTTGGTTTTGAGTATGTAACACTTCGCGGCCCGGAGGCCCCCTGCTTTGCTGGAGGCCCCAGCTATCGCCTCATGCGCCTATGCAGTGATCCGCCACTGGGTATATATCAACAGTTCTTTTCCTGAATCCATTGAGTCTGCTGGGGTCATATGTATCTCTCATGGTATATGGTGCTCTAGCCACAGAAAATCCCTCAACGAATTCCGTTACAGATTATATATTAAAGTAGCTGCAAACATCAAGACTGATCTCTAACTCTGCCGTATCACCAGGTACACCTGTAGCTAGGAACTTAATGGAGAAGTACCGGATTGGGGGTTTGGGAAAAGAGGAATGACCAACTCGTGCCGAAACTCTCGGAATCGGATGTTGCTCCTACCGCAAGGTGATTTTGACCGATTGCTTTTCTACAAGTGACCGGAAAGTCACTTGTAGTAAGTGTTGAAGACAAACTGAAGTGTTTTATATGGTACATGGAGGCTTTTAAATCACAAAAGAAAAATGCTTAATACTGATGATCTTAAATTCTATTTCACTTTTGCAGATAAAGCTTTTATTTACATTTACACATTTAAAGTCTTAATTACTTTTACAGAAAAAGGAAAATTATTATAATGGTAAAAATGTCCATAGTAATTAAAATACCTAATAAATGTTGCCTTTGGTCCCTTTAAACTTTTCTTTGTTATTAAATTAGCATTTGTTTGTGAAATCTAAACTACTTTCTTCCGTATCAGGAAGTACAAGGTTGTAATTGTGAATCCGACCCCGCTAAATCCACAAACAATGTTTCTCTTCATGAGATTATTGTTATTCTTGTTGGCAAGAAATATGCATCAGGTGTCTGATGGAGCTAGGAGAAAAAAAAAAGGGGGGGGGGGGAGAGAGCTGCTATAGTTATCTTTAGCAATAAACAAAGCAACTTTGGGAATTTTGGCAGACCAGAGTGAGTTAAAAGTTCGACCAATGATATTTGAAGTTGAATTTTTTTTTTTATGTTTCCATTTTTTTATTTTTTATTTTTTTACATTTTTAGTTGCTTTTAAGCTGAAATAGTAGCACTTTTTTTTTTTACAAAATAGTCGTTTTTGTCTTATTTTAGGCTAAAATAGTTGTCATTGTCTGCAACTCTTCAAAATAGTCGCAATAGTCGCTTTTTTAGTCTGCAGTGGCAGCCCTGGAATCATATAATTAAAAAAAGAAAAATGTCTAAAAAAGTGTTTCTAAATATTTTCCAAACGGAACGTATTTGGAAAAAATAGAAGAAGAAGAAGAAGGAATTAATAATTTATAAATCTGCGTCTCTTTAGGTGTCTCCCCCCCCCCCCACCCCGATTTGGCTCTCTGGGCAGTCGACCGCTTGCCCCCCGCCTGTTTTTGCTTTAACGTACACATTACGTTGTAATAAACTAAAATGATTGTACTTACGTAAGATTTTACTTAACTAACTAATTTAAAGTTTTATGTAATAAGCTAGCATGATGACAGGGGTGCCCCCTGCGGGGGAGGGGGGATTGTCACGGTGCAGGCTGTGCCATTGAAATTTTTAGAAGTATGTTTTGCTTTTTTTTGGGGGGGGGGGGGGTGCGATGTTTAGGGGGATGCGCCTTTGCTCTTAGGGAGGGGGAAGGGGGGTGGACACCTTTGATTATGATCCTCTTTTGACTCCATGTTGAAGCCACCCTTCAATTTGTTGCCCTCTGAAGTTGCCACCCGGGACTTAGCGAGTTTTCTCCATAAATCCGACACTGGGAAGCACTTATCCTTAATTACAACACTGGTAAAGAGATTAAAAGTTGCTTGCTCCTTCTAGCTCAACAGGACCGGCCGCTTTCTCCTTTCGTCAGATTATTATTATTATTACTTACTATTAGTTTTGGAGCGAAAACTTGGAAAATTGTTTGTGAATTAACACCGACCGAATTACGTTTAAGTTTCTTTTTTTAAATCATGGTTTTGGAAGGTGCCTGGGCCCCCTGCCACCCCCTCTATACATACGCCCTTGAATCAGCCTGCTTACTTTGTAAGATATTAATGGGATACTAATTTCAGTTTGTTTTAGTTGCTTGCATCAGAGCGAAATTTCTTTCTCTTTTAGTGACAAACATTTTTAACCTTCCACACACAAAAGAAGGGGTAATAAGTTTGACGTGTCTGCATGTGTGTATCTGTCTGTGGCACTCTAGCGCCTAAACGGATAGCGCCTAAACGGTTTTGAAAAAAAAAAAATGTTCGAAAGGAGAGTTGATCGAGAGTGTTCTTAGCTAGGTTGCGTCTTTGGATGACATTAATTAATGTAGATATCAATTAAAAACGTCTAAAAAGTTTTTTGCAATGAAAACATATTTAATATTTTCAAAATGTGATACTAAAATCAAGATAATTTTTTTCCGCGTCTGATAGAATATGTTTGAAACTTCCATGTTGCATAGAATTCAAATTATAACGTTTTTTAAAGCAGATTTTAATAGCGGCTAAGCCTTTGTTCAAGCGCTTGATAACCGATTTCTTTGTTGGCCGATGAGGAAATTAAATGAAATGATTTAAAATTTTTATCTGTTGCCAGTTTTTATCTGTTAGCAAATAAAATACTTGAAATTAATTTTTAATAGTATAAGGCTTTTAAAAGGATTTTCAATTTTCCCTCTTGATTCTACAAATGCGACTTCGGGGTTCTTTTAAATTTTTAATTTTAGTTACTTGTAATTTCATTTATTTTATGAAAACGCTAAGAATGCACTAATCTGCGATCATTTTTGACCGTATTTTTAACATTTTATACATGTCTTGAAATAAGTTTTGCTTAGGAGGATTTTCAAAAATTCACTTTTATTAACAAAAGTAGATTTAATTTTTTGAAATGAAAACTACTTCTCTTTCATTAGTATTGTTTCCCGCAAAATTTGCGTGCAATCCGTTTTTGTTGATTTTTGTTGGTTGAAAACTTTACATTTTTTCTTTTAGAGCTTAATCCTGACAAAATTTCACTGTAATAATATATAGGAATCGCGTTGGTGAACAAACATGATAGATAAAAAGTGAGCAGTCCAATAAACTTGTTTCACATTCTTTCACATCGAAAAAGGGGTTCCTTTTAACACCGAAACGTGTGTCTGCAGTTTCCTTCATATTTATACCTATAAACTTTGTTTCATGTTCTTTTATTTTCCAGCACACAAGTATTTATTTAATTTTTACTTACATTCGTTGTTTCATTTTCAAAAAATATTTTTTTAGACTGAACACTTCCATTTTCTTTTCACATCAATAAATTCAAACTCCTTTTTTTTTAAAAAAATGAGAGGATGGGGCGGCTAACCCTCTGCAGCCCCCCCCCCCAATAATGAGGAGGTAGCGATGTCTATGATTAATTTTAAATTGAAGTAAAATTTCATAATGTTACTTATACGTTGCAAACACTGCTTATTCGAGAAATCACTTTTACTTAATTTATTACTAGTGATACCCGCACGGCTTTGCCCGTAGTTGAAAAGTAAAAGGTCATTCGGTTCGCCTGTATATTTACAAATAATGGATGATGAATTTCTCGCCAATTGGATATGTTCATTCGCTCTCCCATTCCGCGTCATGATAATTTCGTAATTTACTCGTCCATCTTATGATAATTTTGCTCCGGAAAATGTTCTTAAAATTGGAATAGAAAATGAACTACATCGAATTTTCAAAAAATCGCTTCGAGGTGCATACCTCCATGCTGCAAACTAACTTTGTGCCAAATTTCATGAAAATCGGCTGAACGGTCTAGGCGCTATGCGCGTCACAGGCATCCTACAGACATCCAGAAAGAGAGACATTGAGCTTTATTATTATTAAAGACAATTAGCTTAAGCGATTGCATTGCACTAAAAATCAGTTTTACACAATAAACTAATTCAAAGCGTCACTAAAGCTACTTTTTACAAATTCAATTGAAATAAGATTACACACGCTGTAGTATTGTAGAGCTGCTTCATCGAGCTAACATACAAACATGGGAAATACCTTTTGTTGGATGTTTTTTTAATCCTTAAGCTAACTTTTTTTTTGCGAGAAAAAAAAGGTGTTCCATTAACAACCTAAAACACCTCTGCCTTTAGTTCTAACTATTATTTGAACAATCTTAACTCAGTAGTTGTTTGTACTTTAACATTTAGAATAATAAGTAGAAGAGAATGAAACAAATTGTTCCATAGTTAGCGAATTTAAAGTTTCATATATTCGCAGCTCCAATAAACTATAGGGGCGCTGCAGCCACTGTCTAATGGCGGATGAAAAAGGTAAAACAAACGAATGCTGTTTCTTATAACTTGCTTTGACGCTTTGTGAATCACAGTAATTTTTTGTCGTGTTTATGGAAAGCTTTCTTTTCTATTTTTCTCAAATTACATTACACCACAAACTGTCTGAAGCTTGTAATTTAACCCGAAGAAAACATGTGGAATTTAGTGTTTTACGTTTCGGTAGTATTGTTAATAATCGAGCTTTGGAGTTGCGAATTAAGATACGGTTTTAAGTGGGAAATGAAAAATGAATTTCACATGTTGCTGCTTGTGTAAAAATTAGCAGGTGAAAACGCCAAAAGAAAAAAAAAAAAAAAAAAAAAGGCTGTAAATTCAAAACAAAAAAACATAAAAAAAAAAAAAAAAAACTGCCCGTAACTCTATATTTCAAACTTTTTTTTTAGGTTCCTTTACTTCATTCTCTAAGATCATAAACGTCCAGAAATCATTTTATTGAAGTACATAAAAAAGATGTATAGAACATTCCAGGACCGTCGAATCGAAACTTGTTTTCTGGAGGCAGCGGAAGTTGTGGAGAGGAGGGACTCAGCTTCGAGCTTTAATGAGTGCCTGCTTCATTAGCTTCAGAAGAATGATGACCAGAGGCAATTAAATAAACTTGTGGTTTTTCTCTTACCCATTACAGTTACGAAAGGCTTAACTGCAGAAAAGAGCAGCCGTCACGCTCCGAAAAACAGCAGTTTCAGGCACTGGCTTTGTAAATGTTTTAAAGCAGTCTTTTTTACCGCACAGCTTGAGTTCATTTTATTGTTTTTTATTTTTATTTTATTTTTGCTATTTTTTTTGTAACCTTATGTATTTTTTAATGAGAAGATAATTTTTTTCTTACTAAAGAGAAGTGACGATACACCCTTATTCGCAACTCCAGAGCTCGAATACGCTACCTTGCGGTGATTAACAATACTAATGAAAAAGGTAAAACATTACATTTCACGTGTTTTCTTTAAGGAAAATTACAGGCTTCAGACAGTTTATGATGTAATGTAGTTTCAGAAGAATAGAAAAGAAAGCTTCCCACAAACACGATGAAAAATTATTGTCATTCACTAAGCGTCAAAGCAAGTTATAAGTTTCGGCATGTGTTTGTTTTACCTTTTTCATCCGCCATTAGACAGTGGCTGCAGCGCCCTCTATAGTTTATTGGAGTTGTGAATTATATGTTTGCAGAGTACATGAATTTTGATGTGGTGTGTGATTTTAATACTGTAATCACCTTTTTGAAACTAAATTTTATTCTTAATTTTTTACTCAGTTTTACGTCAGTAAAATTCTCATTGGATTATTCTCATCGAATTCTCTCTAATATTCTCATCGGAAATTGAATTTATAATACAGGTTTCCTTTAAAAAAGGTTCTATTGCTTTAAAAAACAGGTCATTTTCTTTACTTGTTAACCGAACTAAAATATCGTTTTGAAATTTACTTTCCTTTTTTTTTTGTGATTTCATTATGGCCATTTAATTTAATATATTCATTGGTTGACAAGTTTTAGCTAAACTAACCAACAGCTTTAGAAACTTTACAGAAGACGTGAGATTATGTATGGGAGAAAAAGTTCTTTTATCTATAGGCCCGCACCTTCTGAATTGAGAAAAAGGTCTCTTGTAACCCTGAACTCAGCTTTTAAATCACTTTATGCTTGTACATTTGATACTAAAAAGTTGTAGGAAATTCGCACATTTGATATGAAACGTAATTAGAAGAAAAGGGAAGCGAACAGGGAAGAAGTGACAGTAGCTGTAAAATTTAAAGAATTATTCGCCCTGATTTTCAATGCTTTCGCCATAGTACAATATTTTACTAACTAATTTCGTGTAATGTTTGTTTTTAACAGCATAAAAGCTAGTAGTTGTATAAATTATCATATTACTTTCGATGAAATAAAAAAACTTGAAAGCAAAAGTTTTCTTTTTAATAAAGTTTCTGAAAGATTTATTTTCTGCTGCAACATTGTGCGATTGATTTTTCATTTAGCCTAGCTCTGTTTAAGATTTAATGACTCTTGAGCTTTTTGTCCGAAAAACGGTTTGGAAGACAAATTTCAAAACATTTGAAGGTAAAGGGCAGTAACTTCAAAATTTTCATTTTTGATTCTTTTTTGCATTTTTGTCATCTATTGAATTCAGAACATGTTTCTGCTAATATCTCGAAAACTCATTTCTGCAAATACTGCTGTTTACTTGTCTACGGCAGTAAAACATTGAGCTGCTTAAGCAAACAGGTTAATTATCCTGCACACCAAATGTAACGTACGAAATGGAAGAGGTGCTCCCCAACGGCTGATAAGTCAATGTGAACTGCCAAAAGTTTTCTTATTTGGCAACTAAGTAATTTTAACATTTTTCTGACAACTCGGAAAAATTGGAGTTAGTACTGCAGTATTACATTTCTTTTTTCAGTGCCTAACATCTCTTATTAGATATAGGTAAAGGTTCTAAATGTGAAATTGTGCTGAAGGATACATTTATTATTTAGACTACCCTATACAGCCGCAAGTTGCATGAATGCAGACTTTTCACTATTGCGAAAAATATTTTTAATTGCTAGTGTGAAAATATACTCACCTTCTTTATTTGATGTCAAACTTCAGTTCTTAAAAACGAAACAGCTCCTCAAGTTCTCCGCCTTCTTGTTCTAGAGACTTTAAACAATCTGTACCCCGAACCTGACTGACTAAGAGTATATACCGATGGCGCGTTTTCTAAAGACCAACCTAACGCTGGTGCAGGAATCTTTTGTGATTTGTTCAGTTTTTACTCTCCGATAGGAAATTTTTGTACAGCCTTCGATGGAGAGGTCTCTGCCATACGTATAGCACTGAAACAATTAACCATCCACTGCAACAATTTTCAAAAAGCGCCATTATCCTCTCCGACTCCAGATCTGCTATTCAGAGCATTTGCGCAATTTGCGACCCATCCTCCTGGGACATATTGGATATCCACCTCACCATCAAAAAATTGGAACTAAATAATAAGATTATCGTTCTCCAGTGGATCCCAGGCCACTGTGGCTTAAGTAGCAACGAACAAGCTGACACGCTAGCAAAGAGGGGTTCAGCTGTCTTGCAAATATCACGCAGCAGCGTCCCATTCCGCACCATGAAAAGACTCATCCATAACTCGTTTTCCTCTCATCATCAAGAGGAACTGAAGTCACGAACCAGCTCCAAACATTGGAAAGTACTGGAAAGATCATACCCGAATGGCCCCGCCGTGAGGCGGTTGCCATGTTTAGACTTTGTGTACAACATGACTACCTGGCTGAACATCTCTTTAAAATTGGTGTATATGCGACTCCAAACTACCCTTTGCGGAGATTTCACGTTCATGGATGGCCACCACATTTCCCACTGCAGAGCACTCCGAGCGAGCTCCTTGGTAAAACGATACTAGGAGGCAAGAAGCCAAATGAGACAATCACTTTTTTCCCCCTTGTTCTTCGTTTTAGTTCTGTTTGTATTTTAAGTTGTCAAGTTCTCTGCCATTGGAAATAAAAAAATATCTTTATTTGGTGTTCTGTCTTAAACTCTGTTACGGCCGTCCAGTTTGACTAGAGCTCAAGCGAGGGCAAACTGCTGTTTCTGAATACTGCACATTTGCAAGAATTGCAAGCAAATTAGCTGTTAGGTATGTGCTTGAAATTCTGCTTTAGTTTCTGCCATATTTCCAAAGGAGAACTTTCCAGGTAGATCAGGAAGGCGTCAGGGTGTTGGAATAAACATATCTAAGTTTTCTTGATTTATTCGAAAACGTGACCGGGCTTTATTGAGAAGGTTTCTGAATTCCCCAGAAAGGTTCCAGATTAGTTTTTGGAAGGTCACTGACTTTTAGCGGGAAATTTTGTGTTAGATCTCAGAGATGTTACAGGCAACAATTAGACATACTAGGTGCCTATTATTTTCCTGGAACATTCTAGATTTTTTTTTAACAGTGTTGTATTAGATATCTCGCATGGATCAAAGTTTATCTAAGCGGCAGGATTACTTTGAAGCAGATTAATAATTCATTTAAAATGTTTTTTTTTTTTTTTGTTAATTCTTTTTAACTAGTTGCGTTGCCCGGCTTTGCCCGGGCTACCTTGAAAATAAAAATTGTATCAAGTGACTTCGGTTGAATGATCAAGCTTAAATTAAAAAAATAAATAAATAAATAAAAAAAAACATACAAAATTTCCCTTCTAAACAATGACGACAGATACTTTAAAGAAATTAAAATGAAAAAGATGGATTTAAATGGCGTTCTCATTTAAGCACAAAATAAAATAAGTTTAAGAAATTAATTAAATGAGAAAGATGGAAAGAAACAACGGATTCAAAAAGCGTAACCTTGGAAACGCGAAAATAAAATGGGTAACAGTTTGAATGGAGAGGAGATTTTTTGAACTTGATTTAAAAAGGCTTGTAACTTTTTTCCCTATGGACATAGAAGCTTAGTTTTTCGACCATAGGTCGAGATAGATCTGTAGTAAAAAATGTCGCTTTTCCCAATGGAGTCAAAAAGAAAACTGTGGGACAATTCCTTCGCTTTTTATTGATAGATTTAATAAAGAAAGTTGTGCCTAAATTTCAGCTAAGCCTCAACAAATTCGAGCTAAAAAAGCAAATAACTCCCGCCGAAAGTAGGTTAGAGCATTGAAACAAATTGCATAGAGCGCGGGAAATTCTACTCTTTCCAACGATGCATAGTACGAATTGTGCAAATAATTTTTCACACCCATATTCAAGAATTTAATGTGAAAATTGGGCCTAAATTGGAATTAAAAAAAAAAAAAAAAACTATTCATCGATTTTTTTTTCGAACTGGTCTACAAACCTTTTCAGTACTTAAAGAAACAAACTGAAAATTTCAGCGAAATCGGCCGGGGTAGTTCCCGAGTTTTGCGAGTTCAAACACACACACGCTTTTTGGAGACTTCATTTTATACTATGTAGAGTTTCAGCGAAATCGACCGGATTTTTCGCGAGTTTTGCGAGTTCAAACATACAGACACTTTTTGGATACTATATTTTATACAATGTAGAGATTATTTTTAATTTTAGATAACTGTACATTATTTAAAGAATTTTTCCTCAGTTTTCTGGCAATAGCTGCAAGTGTGAGGTAGTTAAAAATAGAAAAATTGCGGTTCACAGTTATACGGAATGACTGTGATAGTCTAAGATCCGGCTGCAGATTTGCTACGTTCATCGAGTATAAAGTCAAATCAAATTTATATATTAAATTATGAAAGGGGCAATGTGTTTTGGCAAGGTTGCCTAACAAAAAGTGCCCGCAAGTATTTTTTACCAAATCAATATTATTTCACTTTTGGGGGAAAAAATGTTGAACTTTTTATTGAAAAAACTCTACTCTACTTTAAAGAAAATTTGTTTCATTAGAGAAAGAAATGATTCATAAAAAGTACAATAAGCCGTTGTTTATGTTCGCGATAAAAAAAGGAGCGATACGAGTCGAAATCAAGCTTACGTTATCTGTGACAAAGAGGGAAGAACGTCTATTGATAAGTATTAATAATGGTATGTGAATAGATGCAGTAAAAAGTAAGATGAGAATTTAAAATTTGATTATCATAATTTCGGTACAAATTTTGATTTTAAAGAATGTTTTGCACCTCATAAACATGAAAAAGCGAATGTTAAAGAGTAAAAAGCAAAATTTTGTTTCTAATGCCGTTTGGATGCCCAGTAATTCATTTTTGGTAAGTATTTGTATTATGACGTTAACCAGTGGCGTACCTAGCATGGGGGGCACCCGGGGAGGTAGTTCGTGGTTTCACTCCCCCCCCCCGACAAACGCAAAAAAAAAAGAGATTTTAATGTTTTATGTGAAAATGAAATTCATAGTATTTGTAGAAACAATTACATTTGTGTTATTACAAAATTTTACGTGGGCTAATGTACAAAAGACAAATAAGAACTATGAACGCTTTTTAGGTAACTTTCCCTAGACGTAAATGTGCAGACCGTCAGGACCTGATAACCGCAAAGTCCAACTAGGCCTGGGCCTGGGGCCCTATCTTCCTCATGTGCCCCAATTTTTTAAAAACTTATACATAGCGTTAAAAAAATCATGCATTTTTGTGAAAATAATGAAAATTAATGATTTTTTAATTGAAAGCATACCTCTAAAATATTGTTAAACATTATTTTGCATTGATCTTATGTGATAGAATAGAGAGAGAGGGGGGGGGGGGGGCTCCAAATCATTGTGGGCCTTGGGCCTCACATTTAGTTAGTCGGGCCCTGCAGGCTGGTCAAAGGGCCGAAAACGTATTGAAATGGATAGCCCCTTAGTTATTTCAAACGTATTTTAAACAAGGAAAGATAATGGGATTCAGGTTTTAAGAGTCACTACTTAGTCTAAGTATTGACAATATGAACCTTATTCTGAGTATAAGTATTCACTCCATAACTTGGGTGGGAAAGTACAGCCGGGGAGGTCCCCCCCCCCCGTAGTGACGCCACTGCGTTAACTAGCTATTTGAGAATCACTTGTATTCATACTGTTACAAATTCTGTAAATAGTAATTATTTTTGTGATTAATTTGTCGTAATCTAGCTAAATTAGGCGTTTACTAAATTATCTCTCATCTAAAATTATTGTAGTAACGTAACCTGTGAATAGTTTCTTGTAATGAATATAAAGCCCCTATACATTAAGCTGAAGTATACGGTACCCTATTTTTCATTGATAAAATTTGTGAATGAAAGAAATAAGAAAGTGTAGAACGGTATAGCATTTTCTGGAATAGTTGAGAGGTCTCTTTCGGTGTGTATAAAAAGCCGTTACGCATACTAAAAAGGGAGTTTCGAATTAGTTTTTGCTGGTGAATCGTTGCAGCGGAACGCTGAGAGCATTTATTCAGTGGCGTAGCTAGGGAGGGACGGAGGGGGCGGTCCGCCCCGGGCGGCACTTTTTGGGGGCGGCAAATTTACACCTTTGATGCGGAAAAATTTAATGCGTTTTCCCAATAAGAAACTCATGCTTTTGATCTATTACTTGAAGCAAAAAAGAAAAAAAAAGTCTTCGAATGGT
Organism: Uloborus diversus; assembly: GCF_026930045.1. NCBI lineage: Eukaryota > Metazoa > Arthropoda > Arachnida > Araneae > Uloboridae > Uloborus > Uloborus diversus. The sequence goes on from NC_072734.1 coordinate 103,745,908, forward strand.
AAGGTTTTAGTACGACTACGATAATAAAATTACTCTAATACGAAACATGTGTTTTTTCTTGTGGACATCTCAGCACTATTGTTTGTTTTTTCTCTTCTTTCGTCTGAAGCTACAGACTGAGGGAGATGGTAGTGTAAAGTCAAGGAACCATGTTTTTTTTCTTTTCTTTTTGCTGTTAAGGTTAACTATTAAGGAGGAAACAATAAATTTCATAACTTTTCGTTCTATGATGAAGCTACCACTTGATTTTAAGTAAGTTCCTACAGGAAACCGCCGTATTCAAAAAAGAAAAAGAAAACACTTTTTGTAAAGGAAAGTGACAAGAGAAAAAGGAGAGAGGTTTCAAATGGTGGACGATTTCTTGCTCATTTTCAGATTGCATTATCTGTTTCAACAATTGGTTTGATTAGTCATTGACTACAAAATTTTCACTAAGACAGAATGAATTTTATGTTCCTTTCATAAAAAAAAATATTCACAACTCGAATAATAATTGCTTTTACTACTGTATTATATCAACTAACTCCTTTATACAATGAGTTTCACATTTAGTCATGTATTTTAAAGAAAGGTTTTTAATTAGTAAAATGATCTCCAGGCAAAGCCTTAGAACATTTCGACTTCCATTAGTGAAAAAGAGAATCATCCAAATTTGGTAATAATCCAAATTTGCTACCAGATCTAAGGAAGGGGAGGGGATGAGGCTTGTTCGTACCTTGGGTGGCAACTTCTGAGTTTGTCAACATTAGGTGAGTCGCTCAAGCACGGATCCAAAAGGGAATAATTATAACTCCCTTTGAGAAACAAATTGACCCTAAATTTGAGTTTCTAAAACTTTAAATTAGGAAAATTTCCCTCGTTTCTTCCAACTGCCGCAAAGTTAAAAATGAATTTTCAGGACTTTAATTTTGAAAAATTTCCGGAATAGAGCCACTTACCATCCCTTTCTCAATTAATTTGTCCAAATATAGCCTAAAACCTCTCTTTCGTGGGCTCCATTTTCACTCCCCCTTTTCGTTGTCGAAAGTGTGCCAAAGATAGCTTTAAAATGTGTTTTGAGGCCGGAGAATTTCGATCAACCGAAGGCAGCTTAAAACTGCGTTGTTAAACTCTCAATAAATGTCACATTTTTCGGAAAGAGCAACCGAATATTCCTATCCCCTAACGTTAACAAACATTCCCATCCCTTCACATCTCATCTTTTAGCCTAATATTGATAACTGAGTTTATATAACTTCAATACCAACAAATTCATGAGGGCGGGCAAGCCCTTCCTGTATAATGATTAAAGATAGTCTAAAGTGTGTATTTAGGACATCAACTTCGAACTTGAAAATCCCAATATCTCCCAAAATAGCTTAAAGTTGGGTTTTTGAAACTTAAACTTCAGAAAAATTCTAAGGTAGAGACCCCAGATGTGCACGAAATCTCCTAACGTCATCACAGATGGCTCCAAATTTCGTTTTTAGAAATTTCTGAGGGAAGACCGCAACCCCTACCTCCTTTTTTTTTTTCTCAGTTGTAAAGAGCTTAAGATGAGCAACAGTTTCGAAAAGGATTTCGGATGGGAAACCCCCCTCTGAACTCTCTCTCATAGGGGAAACCCGGGCAGCGTGAATACCTTAAGCTTTCCTATATTATTGTCGTTTAGATATAACTTTGGAAATTGAAACACATGTTTATAATCAGTCTTCATTTAATGAACTTACGTTACGCAATAACAGTTGTCCTTAATATTAATGACACTATTAGATATAAGGCCAGTTTTCAACAATGGCATGAATATCCGCTTTGCCCAACACCCCGGGTAAAGTGGATTCGGTACTGGGGCAAAGCGAACAACAACATTATTTGTCATGAAACTAAACATTAAAAATAAAATAACCATCGAAAATTAAAGGAACATATCCAGAAAACATTTTATTGCTACAATCTTAATTATTATATTTATTACAAACAAAGAAATTAAACTTTAAAATAAAACAAACGTCGAAAGTTAGAGGAACATATTAAAAAACTTTTTCTACAATGCTAATTATTGTAATTATTACAAACAAAGAAATTGAACTTAAAAATAAAATCAACATCGAAAATTACAGACTCATATAAAAAAACATTTTTCTACAGTACTAATTATTGCAGTATTTATTATAACAAACAAAGAAATTAAACTAAAGAAAGTCAACATCCAAAGTTTAGGAGCATATTAAAAAAAAAAAAAACATTTTTCTGCTACAATACTAATCATTGCAGTTATCACAAACAAAATCATTACCATTTTCGAATGCTGAACACTCTTTATGACACCATTGAGTACAAATACGACATTGTATCCAGTTTTCTTTGGCTGATCATCTTCTTCAATGAACATTTCCTCACAGAAAATGCACCTTACATCATCAAATTTCTTTACATCCTTCTTCTTACCATTCTCTTATGCAGTCCTATGTTTTGAAGCAGAGATTTTTGATTTATTCTTTTTGGTAGTGGTCTTTTTAAGTCTTTTGAGAAGCTTTAGTCGAAACGTCATCTAGTTACTTCATGACAGTTTTTTTTTTTTATTTTTCATTTTTTTTTCTGATTGTTTTTTACTGGAGTCCTTGTCAGGAGTGTAGATCTCTGTAGCTTTCGTTTGCGTGTTGTTATTGAGTTAACAGGCTGAGGAATAGGTCCTAAAACCGAAAGACTGGAGTAGTTCTTAGAACATCTAGGTTTGGGTGAAACGGAGGGAACATCATTGCCTTGGACTTATTCTGTTGTTTCAGATCCCAAGGGAGTATAAGGATGGTCTTCAATGATAGTATTGTCTTTAGATCTTAAAATTAAAGGAATTCCAGGTTCGGATGAAGTGATTTGTCATAACCGGGCATAGTGAATATAGTATCCACTTTGCCCAATCCGCTTTGCCCTTCAGGTACATTTTTGTGGTTACTAAAAATTACTAAAAAACCAGAGCATATAAACTCGTCGTCTACGGATAGTTGAAAGCTATATAATCGTACATCAAATCCTACTCATAAAAAAGAACATGCCACAAATAGTATTAAAGTTTTAAATGAAAGAGTAACCTCTGTGAACTAATATTGTTTTCCCCAAAACATACTTTGTTCGGTCACTGGCGTCGCGTGACGCGAACTCGTCCCAACGTGTTTGCCGCACACGGAGCGGCAACAGGCGACCGATTCTATGACAGCGCGGCTGCAGGCCAACTAATTATTTGTGAGTTATGGGCAAAATTCGCTTTGCCCGGGGTATCCACTTTAGCCGGGTTTCCCCTTACATTGTCCGCCAAACAATGGCTAAAGTCGCGTTTTTAGGAAGTCATTTTCAAAAAGTTTCAAGGGGAGACGGAAAAAACATTTGACTTCGCAATATTTTTGGAAACATTTGGAAACTTATGGCGTCAAAGATAGCCTACAGTTGCGTTTTTGAAACTTCGTCGTCGAAAAATTTTCAGAAAGTTCCTGAACGCTCCCTATTCTCTTTAACGTCATCAAAGATGGACTAAAATTGATCTCTAGTTAGAAAATATTTCTGCAGGAGAATCCAGTCTTTGTTGGAGTTAGGGTAGACCTTTACACCACTAGATATAGCCTACATTTACGAGTTTTTCAGTTTTGTTGAAAAGCTTTCCGGACAGCGCATCCGAACCATCTTCAATATCTTCAGGTATTCAAAGATAGCCTAAAATTGATTTTTTAACATTTAAGTTTCGGAAATTTTCCTTGAAAAATCCTGACCCCCTAACGTCATCAAAGAATGCATAAAACTAAGTTTAATTTAAAAAAAAATCTGGAGGGAGCTAAAAGCACCTTTTCTACAAAAATTACTTAAAATTCCGAATTTCGACTTAACTTTTGGAATGTTTCGGTAAGATTCTGAATTCCTTATATATATATTTTTTTTTGCAAGAAAAATAAGAAGGAAGAAAAATAAGAGTTTCTTTTCTTATTTATTAAAATCTTATTAATTTTTTTTTAACTCTTTAATGTGTCAACTATTTCCCATTCATAAAGGGCGGCAAATTGAGGAACCGCCCCGGGCGGCAGAAAGTGTAGCTACGCCACTGCATTTATTGCTCTGTTTTGTGAAGCCTTTTGAGCTGTATTTTTGCGTATTTGGAAGTAAATATGTGTGTAACGGTTGAGTTTACGGTGTTGAGTGATATTTGCTTAATTGCTGATGATAATTTAGCAGTTGTTGACGATCTTTCCTGTACATAGTGTAAATAAATTTCCTGTACTTTTCTCAGGAATTGTGTCGTCCTTTCAAGAAAGTGGAAGTCGCACCGGATCCGTTACAATACTATTTGGGTACCATTTGCGCAAGAGTTTTTGTTACTGAGTGTTTCATGTTTAAATTTCCCAATTTACTTCACCAGAGTTATTTTTATGTGCTCTCTATTAGAAATACATTGTGATACATACAGGACGGACAACTAGGTTTTTAATGTCTCTTGCAGGTACTAATGTTAAACAAGTTTCATCTGTTAAAAAGTAGCCTTAAAATATTTAAGTAAAATGTTTATCACAAGTTTTACATTTAAAGCAAATTCACCTATTAGACGCGTATTTATGCAAGATTTGAACAACTAACAATTAGAGTTTCATGATAAGTCTCTTAAAACTAGAAAACTGTTTGAAAAACTGTTCGAATAAAAAAACAATGAAGCACATGGACATGAGGTGTCATGGCGATACCTTTCGCAAAAAATTATCCTTGGGGGGAATTGGACAATTTTTTAAAATCTCATTCAGGGAAAACGCATAAAGACAAAATTTCCCACTCCTTTATAAGCCTATTAAACATTTTTTTTGTTTTTATTGTAATTTATTTAATTTCCCGAGCATTTATTACTTGGATTTATTTTACTTCCCGAGTCATTTTTAAAAAATATTTAGCAACGTTTTTACATGATTCTCTCATGGTCCTATTTTTATCTTCTTTTTTGAAAAGTTTTTAAGGAAAGTTTGCTAAAATAAACTAAACACTTCGCATTATATAAAAATTTAAAAATTACATTAGATAAAATTTTAAATAAATTACCGAGAAATATATGTTAGAGAAAAACAATCTAGTAACACAGGGGTTTTAAAACTTTTTCGACGTGGTACCCTTTAAAGAATTGGAATTTTTTCACGGCACGCTAGTCTATCTCTATTATAATACATATGCATTAAACATGTCGAAATTCCCTCTGGGATTTGGACGCTTTATTGAAATAAATATATTACCAATACAGTAACAAACCGGCAACAGTTGTGTTTTCTGGAGAAAGAAAATGCACAACTTTTGTTTCCGAAATATTCGATTTTCGACAGCAGAAATCAAGTCTCAAGTCTAGTTCTTGTTTCACTAGCTTCAACATGTCACGACCAATCTTATAAAATATTCTTATTATCTTTTGGCATAAATTTAGCAAATCACTTGACCTACGGGGCACGAACTCACGATCTTTGATGTAACAGCACAGAAAAATCTCTTGGAGTTAGGTCCGGAGAGCACGAAGAAGGTGATTGTCGTCATTAGAACCTCGTCAAATCAAACAACTAGGAAGCTCGTTATTGAGGTAATGGGGAGCGTCTGCCGGATAATGGAAAGTGCCCTATCTTGTTGAAAATGAACGACCACTGATTGTGACATGTTTTAGCGAGTGACGGAAGAACTATTCCTAAGACTTGATATCTGCCGCATTACGAAAGGTTCATAAATCGAACATTTGGATGGGAAATAAAACTTGTACTGTTTCTGTATCGGTTAAGCGGTATTGGTAATTTGTTTGCAGCCCAACGCGCCATTTCTTATGGCACCCCAGAATGTCACGGCACCCAGTTTAAGAACCCCTGTAGCAACAGAATAACATTAATAGACAAATTGTGAGTGGAATTTTCTTGAACAAATAGAACTAGTTAAGGTACTTACTTTGCTCGCATTGCTCTTCTTTCCGGTTGAAAAACAACTCGTATAAGAAGCAGCAATAATAATTACATATTCATCCTGTAAGAACTAACTACGAGTCCCTTTTTGTGCCTAATGCATTTTCTGAGATTCTAAACTTCACGTTTGGCATTGTTATTTCAAAAATCTGTATGGGGAAAAAAATGCTAGTTTTGTGGTTTATGCCATTTGCACATGGGTAATAGATTTGATTCAAATTAATGGAATATTTTACCCTAATGTAAATTATTGTATTACAGTTAAAATAATTCAACCGTGGCCCCCTTCGCAAGACTAAAGGCTCTCCTATATTCTTTTATTTTTCCTAGCCCCCCCCCCTCTTTTTGATTAATTCTGTGGCCCCCAAGAGGCCCACCTTGTTCCCATAGAGAAACCATGGTATGAAGGAATGTAAGAGAATTTAGTTCAGGACTAATTTTTTGTTACTTTGCGTTTTTTTTCTTTCTTTTTTAATGGAAATGTAGGCTATGTTGTAGTGAGCATGTATGATGCCAAAAAAAAAAAAAAAAAAAAAAGAAAAAAGAAAAAAAATACATGGAATATTCGAAGTAAAGTTATTTTTCTTCATCTGTTAGTCTTTGTCAGCAAAGTTAAAATATGAAATAATGCTCAGTTTTAAAAATATTTTGTAAATTGTTGAAATGAAAATACTCTCTTGTATTTGTTTCCTTTTAGGTTGAAGTAATACATGGAGGTTACAACAATGGAGCCTCTTGATCTTTTCCGAAATTTAAATAGCACAGATTCAAATCTTGTGCTAAATACCCTGAGAATCATAAAAAAAGAATGTGTCGCACACAGGAATAAAATTGAACTTTTTCGAAGTTATTCGATCATCAAAACTGTGTTTTCTCTTTTGGCACAGCCCCAGTACATGAAAAAGTGCTTGAGCTTCATTACAGCTGTTTCTGTTGAAAGGAGAGTTGCACTGGAATTGGCTTACAGTAGTGGATTGGAACTTATAATTAGTATTGTGAAAAGTCATTCAAACGCTGATTATAGAAATAAAGCTTGCTTTATTTTAGGTAATGCATACAAAATTTACGAAGATTTAAGCAGCGTTTTCTCTGAAGCAACAGGTTTGATTTTATCTCGTTTCGAAAATACAGATGAAGAGCAGAGATTTATGTACAGATCGGCAATATCAGCGGTTGTACAATTTTTTTCGGAGGCGAATAATGCTAGGCACTGGTTTACAGCTAATACAACTTTGGTAATTTTGGGCTACAAAACAATAAATCTGGATTTAATTGTAGATGAAGGTGGTTTATATATCATAAGAAAACTACTACTTTTCTCTGATGAGCACATCATGTCTTTCAGCCTGTCAGCACTCAACAAGTTAGCAGAGAATTGCACAGAAAAATTTAGCGATTTGCTTCTTAGAAGAGAATGTTGGAACATTATAGTTCGAATGTTCAATAATTGCAAATTATTCGTCCGAGAACATGTTATTACATTGCTTTGGTATTTATCTTTTAAAACAGATCTCACTGGTGCACGTAGAATATTAAAAATATGTGAATATGTTGAGCCTGAACGTGATGGCTATGCTATTGCAAACAAAGCTACTTTAACTGTGATAAATTGCTATAATGTTGCTCCATGGTTGATAAAAAGATCTATCATATTTCATTCACTTCATGTTTTGAAATCAATTTCTCAAATGTTAAGCTCAGTATCATTTAAAAATCTTTATTTTCTTATAATCGATTTCTTGTCTTCATGTCAGTTATTTTGTCGTAAGAGCTGTATTAAGTTCAAATCGCCATTGTACTCGCTTTTATTCACTTATGAGAACGAAGAAGCGGAGTTCAAGATTCTTTTCCGCACTTTGACAAAACTTTTAAAGGAATTTACTGCACGTCAAGACGCTATTTGTGTAAAAGAGAGATTTTATGATCCACGTGAAAAAGAAGATCCGCAATCAGCTACGGATGTTCTGAAGGACGTATTGGACATCCAGAGCAATGCATTTGAAAATGATTCAGGTACAGTGAACTCAAAACCGATTGAAACTGTTGCTGAACCATTCACTGTATTTGGATCATCAGTCTTATCCGTTCCTCGCAGTATCACGGTTAAGTCGGAATCATCTATAGGTAAATCTATAGTACATGCAATTTATCGATTATCTATAATAGTTGAAGAAGATGATGATGTGTCACTTATAACTAACAGGGATTTCCTCTCTGTTTTGTTGGATTACATAAAATGCGCAAAAATGGAAGACTGTGAGTTAGCAATAAAAATTTTAAAACTTGCCGATGAGAAAGTAGATATTTTTGAAATACTAATATTGAATGATTATGTCGATATAATAGATAAGAAAGTGAAAACAAAAAGCTGGCGTAAATGGGAAAGATGGGAGGTATCTTTTTATAATAGTTTAATACTAAGAAATCAATCCGATAAAGATGTTCAAAATGCTTTATTCCACATTTTTAAAAAAGGCTGCACAAAATTTCAAATTCGTGCCCTTTTTGCTATTTCAAAATTCATTAAAGATAAGGACGCGTTATATTATTTATTGTTCAAAGATAAGGCTTTGGAATTATTATTGAAAGTTTTATCTGACAAAAACCTCTTTCAATACGAAGATAAATGCATTCTATCTCTTTGCGGAATTTATCAAAAAATACAGGACACAAGAATAAGAGAAATGCGTTATCAAATATCCAACTGTGAACAAAGTCTGAAGATACGATCTCCTGCAAACTGTTCATACGTTAAATGCAACTTCGATTTTGAGTTCGTTGTGGACAACGGTGCGAAGATACTAGCATGTCGAGAAAAACTTTGTACGAATTCGGACTATTTTAAAGCTCTGCTAGAAGGGAGCTTCTTGGAAAAGAACATGAAATGCATTCGATTAAGAGACATTACTGAAAATGTTCTTTTAGTGATTGTTCATTTTCTTCACGGTTGTGTAACAAATCCAGTTATTTGTGACAATTTGAATTTAATATCGTTTGAGGAAATGTTAGAATTACTGGCAAAATGTGATGAGTACATGCTGTTTGATTTGAAAGCGTCGGTAGAAAATGCGCTTTCTTTATGTTTTTCCAAACAAACTGTGATAAATATTTATCAGTTTTCGAAATTATACGATTCGAAAAAACTAATTACTGAGTCAACTGATTTCGTTTTGAGTATGGATACAAATGAAAGAGATGCTTTATTGATATGTTTTAGAGAAATGCTACACCATGGATTTTTAAAAGATGTAGAATTGCGTATGAAACATTGTTATACTGATTACATTGCTTTACCTAATAAGCGCAAACCTCAGATTTTCTTAGCTCGTAGACAGTTTAAAAAAAATATGAGCAATTTAAAAAGATAAGTGCCAGCAGCTAAATAAACTTAATTTACTCTAGTAACTTATCTGACAAAAAAAAAAAAAAGCAAGAACGCTTCGGATTAAAAGTCAGTATCTTCCTAAAATTAATCTGAAAATTTTCTGAAGAATTCAGAAACCTTTTCAATATAAGTAGTCAGTCACTTTTTTGCAATAAAACCTTTCAAAAATTAATATGTGTTTGTAGTAAAAGCTCTGATTTTCCTGCTATTCCAAGAAGGTTTCGAATGTATTTAGAAAACATTACCGGAGTTTTGGCAGAATTCCAAGCAAATACCATACTGTCCCTTATGTTTGCAATTTTTGCCAAGTTTGTGCATCCAGAGGTCACGGTTTCTCTATCGTTTCGTGGTTCGTCAATAAGGGCAACATTTTTGTGTGATATTAAATTTCTTCTCTAACGTGTGTTACTATTTTTATCTTTTTTTTAAAGAGCTTTTAAGGAAAGGTTGCTGATATAAGTTAGACACTGCTCATAATTTAACAAGAAGTTCCGTCCAGAGTTAGACGAGCATACTTTCTCGTACACCAGTATCGACTTTCTAGTATCTGGTAAATATTCTCAAAATTAGCTAAAATCGCAAATTATAATCAAACGTAATTTTTTAACATTTTAACCTGATTTCTAGAAATAAAAAATGCCTCGCTTATCTGAAGAAATTGATGCGTAAAAAATTAATAAATGAACAAATAAAGTAGTAGCATCTTTTAAACAAAGCAGCTAATATATAGTTTTTCCCATTAGAAAAACACATTTAATCGATTTCAAAAAGAATGAAAAATAATGAGCTCATTAAAATAACTAAATGTTGTCAAAAAAAACCCCTTTGGTTTTTTTTCCGTTGCCAAAAAGTAATTTAAAAAATAAATAAATATACTTTGAAAAAAAAAAAAAAACCAGAATGTCAACTTAACGAAATAATTTTCATTATATATATATAAAAAAAGAATTAAAATTGTCTGCGCATATCTTTATGTGGTAACATAGAAGACTCTCCACCAAACCCTGAATGAAAACTTTAGCGTCAAAATAAAAACAAATCATAATGACAATAACTATTTTTAAAGTAAAAACCATGGCTGCGGAGTCGGATTCAGAGTCAATCTCATTTTGGGGTAAAAGAGTCAGATTCGGGAGTCGAAGGTTTTTAATTCAAAGACTCGGAGTAGGATGTTTGAGAAGTCGGAGTCAGACTCATTTTGGGATAAAGCAGTCGGAGTCGAAGACTTTAAATTTCAAAGAATCGGAGTCAGTCCATTTCCCCTCCGTGTCTAAATTTTTACCAAAGCTACTGAGTTATAGTCGGAGTCTGGGAGCCGGGGTCCGACTAACTTTTCCCTGCAAAGTTGGTTTGAAGCAAATTCGCCTTTAAGTGCGAGATTTATACTTGCCTTGAATTTCCTCGTATAGGCGTAGTTTTTTGAACGAAAAATTGTTTAAATCAAAAAATGAAATGAAGGAATGAGGGGAGTAATATCTTTCGAACAAAAAAAAAAGTTCGAATCGGACTATGTACTCAAAAGTTATTGGGGGGGGGGGGGAGGGGGTAGACAGACAGACCGACGGACATTTTCCCCCGTCTCAATACCCTACTTTCCAATTTTTAATTTTTGATATTGATTTAATTACTAGAAAATCACCCGTCAAGGTATGACGGGTGAAAATTGCTTCTACATTTGAACGAAGTCATTGCCTGTTAGCTGATATTTTGATACTTTGAAATTTAACCTCACTCCAGTGGATTAACAATAAACTCCAGTTGGTAACGTTCATTGTTGACCGTTTTTTTCGTTTCTTCATTCCCCTGAAATGACGCAGTTTTATTAGTTTAACAGTTAAGTTCACCCTTAAGTTCAGCCTAATCACAATAAAGCCGTTCCCTGCATGCTAAACATTACCGAAACATATTATCAAATTATCATGCCACGGCGCGAGTTTCATTGCTGAATCTCGCGCGTTACTCCATCATCGGATATTATATATATAAGGGTTTTATTTATTTTTGACTTTTTTTTTGTTTTTCGCCATATTTTTAAAATGCATTAAACCTTCTTTCATGCTTTTTTCTTTTTGCTCTGACTTTTACTGGGAAAGTAGGCTAAAAATTTAAAAAAAAAAAAAAAAAAGAAAAAGAAAAAAAAATGCATTAGATAAAATTTAAAACAAATTGTTGAGAGATACATGTTGGGGAAAAGCATTGCAGTGAAACAATAACATTAAAAGAAAATTGTAAGGGAATTTCTCATGGAACAAATAGAACTAATTAAAGCACCTATTTTGCTCACTTTGCTCTTCTTTCCGGATGAAAAACAACTCATGCAAGAAGTGGCAATAATAATTGCATAGTCATGCTGTAAGAACTAACTACGAGTCCCTTTTGTGCCTAATGCATTTTTTGAGGTTCTAAACCTCATGTTTTTCGTTATTGTTTCAAAAAGTGTTGAAAAACATGTGTGAGGAAAAAAATGCTGGTTTTGTTGTTTGTGCAATAAGTTTGCTTGAGACAAGTATATATATATATATATATATATATATATATATATATATATATATATATATATATATATATATATATATATATATATATATATATATATATATATATATATATATATATATATATATATATATATATATATATCAAGTGTCCTCAAACTTTTTTACTCCGTGTACCCCTCTCCGACATTTCTGTTTTTCGTGGACCTACCCTGGCAAAATGAATAATTTTTAAAAATTTTGTAAACATATTTATTATTCATAGAATTTATCATTAAACAATATTATTTTAATTGCAAGCCTACTTAGAAAAAGAGGAAAAAAATAATATTTTATTAAATAAAATGTAAACATCTTTTAATTTTCATGTATTTTCAGAAAAAATTTCTAGTTAACCCTCGATAACTCGAAGTCTCAAGGGACCGGCTAAAATGTTTAAACTAATAGTAGTTCGAGTAATGGGAAGTTTCCACAACAGTCTCAAAAGTTTGAAACCCGATGGAAACTTCGAGATAAAGGAATATTCGAGGTTTAAGCTTCGAGTTATCGAGATTCGACTATATTTGACCACAATAAATTAACCCTACAAATCCGTGCATTCATTTGTTTGTATACTTGGCAAAAGGTATTATGCAGTCAACTATGTTAAGAATCAAGAAAATCCTTTCGTATACTTTGTTTAACACGCTTCAAAAATGCTTATCCAATCCGCAGTTTTATAAAATGCATACTACTGACTTCAAAAGGTATTACTTTATATCTACATTCTAAATGGGAGATATTCCTTAGAAGCTCAAAAATCATCTAAATTCATGCAAAAAGAAAGAGAGAATAGCAATTGAAAAAAAAAATACTAAGCACTTTTCATAATGCACTCAAAAGGACAAAATAACTTTTCTCTGAGTCAAAAAGGTCAATATTTAAGTATTCCTGTAGTTTTCAATTATTCCAAAAAAAAAAAAAAAAAGACTCCACAAACGAGGAAAAGTACGGCTCAAGTCAGGTAGAGAATTTCTTATCATTAGCTAACTTTCTGTCATGAATTTGAGTGTTGAAACATGCATATTTTTCTGGGAAAGCTTGGTTTGAAACGACTTGAGCCGCACTTTTTCTTGTTTGTGGAGTCATTTTCTTGGAATAATTTAAAACTACAGGAATACTTAAATATTGCCCTTTCTGACCCAGAAAAGTTACTTTGTCCTTTTGAGTGCATTATGAAAAGTGCTCAGTATTTTTTTTTAAACTCTGTTATTTCATTCTTTTTAATGTAAATGTATATTTCAGAAATCGAATAATGTTACCATCATGAAACTTCACCTTATTTTTTCGTATAAATGCTCCGTACTAAAAGGAAAAAAAACTATATACGTGTCTAAAACTTTAAGCAGTTGACACTAAAAGTTAATCCCTGTTCCTCTCTAGGATTTATTTGTTTGCTATTTTAACTAAAACCATTAAAATATTAAAGGTTTCCCAAACTAATTTATGCTTCAAAACATACAAGTTACCCGTAATAAAGATCCTAATATGTGTTTTTACTTAGCCCCGTTATCAATTAATGACAGTGAATACATTTCGTACTTGCTTCAGAGAAGCCTTGATTCAAAATTTTTATAATGATATACTATTACTATTGCTGTTGTAAGGCAACAAAATTTGTACCAATGGGTTTTATATTCAAACATTTAGTGGGCAAATTACATGAAATTCGGTGTTTTCCATCCTAACCGAACTAATAATTTTATTTTAGAATTGAACTTTCTGGAGTTAAGTTGTACCTTAAGATTAAGCAAATCATTTACTGAAATCCCGAAGTCTCTAAGTGATCTAGTTGCTGAGATATAAGCAAAAAGAGGCTTCAGATTTTTCCGGGACAATCAGGCCCAATATAATAAAAGTGCTTTAAAAGCACACAAGTTTGGATATTTTTCTAGGGAATCCTATCCTTACAGCTTCATGACCATCATTGCAAGCATTCCGTCTTGAATGAAATTGAAAATGAAGGTAACAGGACAGTTAAAATCCTGCAAAAAAAAAAAAAAAAAAGGCTGGAGAAGTTTTTTTTTATGTTATGCAAAATCTTGTCTTCCTTGTGCATAAAACATAAGACGTTCTGACGAATACTGAACTACTGAAAAAGTACCTGGGTGACTATTTTTTTTCCTGAAAACGAATCTTTCAGAAGATATGTTACCCATTGAGTTTTCATGTAAGCTCTCACAAACAGTTGTGCATAGCGCCTGAAAACTTTTCCTACGAGTTCCTAGGAGTTTACATTTTTTGACTGTCTCTGTACATAAGTAGTATGTAAGTGCAAAGGTCGCCGCCTGTCTTTTCTGGTGGTCAGAGAAGTCTGACTGCGACCGGAAGGTCTGGACTCGAATCCCGGCTCGAGCATGGACGTACTTTCTCTGTCATGTCCTTGTCCTTTCTTTGTGTGAATGTGTTGTTATGCTGTGAATGGTTGCCTACCCTATAAACGGGTCCTAATGGCATGTGTGTACTGTAGAAGTCGCACTTCTTACTAAACTACGGTACAGTTGAAAAAATGAAGCAGCGCACTCCAAATTGCCAACCTAGCTAGCCCGAGATGACAGAAACAACTGCAAAGGTTAAAATCGTGTTGTACTTCACGATAGCCATTATTATGTAGAATTCTGAAATGTTATTGATAACTTGCGCAAAAGAGATCCAGTCACATGGACCCTTATATTCACTTCATGCGCCCCCAATTCTTTCTTTCACCGGCATGGACCCCTTGGAGATTAGCTTGGACCCCTGGATGATGTACCCCTGGATAGATTTGATTAAAATAAGTGGAATACTTTACTGTCGTGTAAATTATTTTATTACAGTTTGAAATAATTCAGCCGTGGCCCCCTTTAAAAAACTCATGGCTTTCCTATTTTTATTTTTTTCTGGGATCCCATTGATTTGCTCTGGGACTCCCAAGAGAGCCACGTGATTCCAGTTGAAGAAACCCTGGTAAGAAGGAATGTAAGAGAATTCAGTTTAGGACAAATGTTTTGTTGCTAGAAGAAGTACTTTCTTTCGGTTTTTAACCCCCGACACACAAAGGAAGGGGGTTATAAGTTTGACGTATCTGTGTATCTGTATCTCTGTGTCTGTCTGTGGCACTCAAGCGCCTAAACGGATGGACTGATTTTGAAAAAAAAAAAAAAAAAAAATGTTCGAAAGGAGATTTGATCGAGAGTGTTCTTAGCTGGGTTGCATCTTTGGATGACATTCATTAACGAAGATATTAATTAAAAACCTCTAAAAGGTTTTTCGCGATTTTTGCAGTGAAAACATTGTCAAAAAATTTTAAAATTTAATACCAAAATAAAGAGAATTTTTTTCCTCGTCTGATAAAATATGTTTGTAACTTCCATGTTTCATAGAATTCGAATTATAACGTTTTTTAAAGAAGATTTTAATACCGGCTAAGCCTTTATTTTCGCAATTGATAACCGAATTCATTGTTGGCCGACAAGGAAATTAAAAGCAATGATTTAAAATCTTTATCGGTTGCCAGTTTCTATTTGTTAACAAATAAAATACTCATAATTGATTTTTAATAGTATAAGTCTTTTAAAAGGATTTTCAATTTTCCCTCTTGATTCTACAGTTGCGACTCAGTAAGGGTTTTTTAAAATTTTTAATTTCATCATTGCTTGTATCTAAACAACTGTGTGTGTGTGTGTGTGTGTGAGAGAGAGAGAGAGAGAGAGAGAGAGAATCGTGTTTGCCCAAAACCTCGTTATAAGAGGGCTCCCGTAAATTAGTCAATCGAACTAGACGGAAACTGTGCTGAAAAAAGCTGAATTTGTTGGAAAAAAGACTACCTGTAACAAAATCAATGAAGCGTTTGGGTGACAAAACATTGTTGTCTTTTTTGAAAATTGAAAAAAAAAAAAAAAAAAAAAAAAACCCTGATGATCCCAAAACCGATGGAAAGATATCCGGAGTTTTTGTATCAGACTGAGACAGTTATGTCTTCCTTCACCTCTGATTTTTCTACAATTGAAAAGAATCGGTAAGTATTCATCAATGTCCGAATTGTAGGAAAATAAAATTAATTTTATAAAAGATTTTCGCTGCATTTTATACTATTGTATTTAGTGAAGTTTTAATACCTTGTATTTTTCTGCATACATGATGGATGTGTCGAGTATCATGCAAATTTATAATCAAAGATGGACATGTGTCAAGTATTATGCAAATATTAAATCAACCAGGGGATTTGTGCTTCGAAATTTGCGAAAATTTTGGGCTAACAACGCATTCTAAAACTGAAAAATTATTTCAAAGAAAATGTTTTCATTATTTTTATCAATGATTTCGATGGTATTTGTATGCGTATTTGAAGAATTTTTACGGGGATGGGGGGGGACTCGAACTTCCGCATAGTTTCAGAAAATTTCACATGTCCTCAGATAATTTTGATCGATTCCACAATCACCCCTGTAATCAATATAGAAATTTATCATGTTCATAAAACATTTAATTTTTATTAGATTTTCGTAATATTTATCTATTGTGTTGGCTGTTGCGAGTACTGGGCTTCAGCAGGTTATAATACAATTTAACAAGAGAATTGCAGTACGTAAGACTACATTCTTGAGCATGACCACCCCTTAAAATGAAATCCTATATCCGCCCCCGGTACTGTAGATATCATATACACACATACACAGGAGGCGAATACCGAATGTTCTTGTCAGATGCTCGAATTTGAGAACCGACTTTGTGAGACACCTAAACTCTCATGCTGTGGTTCCTTTCATATGTGTCGGCTGTCATTTTAGGGCAAACCTATAGTCTGACCACGGATTGTATGGAAAGACAAACATCCGTTTTACAGCCAGAAATGGACAAATCTATTATTTTTAGCGATTTCAGCTTTTGCAGAAGCAGAGTCTCATTCAACTGGTCGGAATACGCGCATCAAATTTTTACTTTTCGCCCTCATTCAGATAGATTCGTCTCATCTGGACGTTTGAAAGTTCCATACAATCCGTGGTTGGACTATAGTATAATATTATACACTATTTTCGAAATGAGTTTCAATATTTTTGCTGGAAATAAAAAAATGTGTTTTACTGATTGCCTGTGAATGGCTTACCGAGATTTCTTTTACCTGATGTTTTAACACACTCCGAGGCACTTGTGCATAAAATTTGGTTAAAATTGAAGGGAACCCCCATTGTGAATAAAGTTCTGTCAAAGTTACTCCGTTTTTGAGTCAAAAAATTAGAAGTAAACAAACGCAGGAGAAAAAAAATGTAAGAGAGTAAAGTTAAACTCAGTTTAAATCCAAGCCTATATCATTTTGAAAAAAAAAAACCCTCTGTGACATTTTTTTTTAGGGATTTGCAATCATTCATACCCTTTTTTGTGTCATTCAAAATAGCTACAGAAAACCTATCTTAGCACATATTTAAAGGCTCACAACTCTTGAACTCCTCCATAAATCCCAATGTAATTTATGTTTTCATAATCAGTATCAAAAAGTCTACAAGTACACCAAATTTCAATAAAATCAAAGATAGTGGGTGTCACGGCCTGGATGATTTCACATGGATTGACCCTAAGGTAAGTTTCGTAGCTGTGCCCTCAAAAAACTTACAAAACTAATACTACTTCAATTCCAAGCCAACCCCCTCCCACCCAAACGGTCATGCTGCTAGTCTCTGACTAAGGCTTTCTCGTCGAGCTTGCTGGAATAATGAGAACTAGCATAGATGCCACCACAACACGCATTCAGGGACGCCACCGAACTTAAATCAGTTACTTTAATCTATTAAATTTTTTTGGGAAGAGTTTGTGAAACATACGAATGAAACATCGAAGCTTCCCGAATAATGATAAAATATAAGCATACACAAGCACTCATACCTATGTGCCTGCATCCAAGGATTTAAAAAAAAAACATTAGGAATTATTAAAAAATTTTAAATTTCTTTTTTCAGAATAGCAGTGCTAATTAGCCGAAATTAACCGAATCGTCAGAAAAAAATTGCCAAAGAAAGACATTTTGGGAGGTCATGGTGACCTCTCATCCGAACGCCTTTGCATGCATTTAAAAAATGTTAGTGAAATTACACTTCCGTGCCTTTATTTTTCATCCCAAACATTGAAAACTTTTTTCTTGACGGATATGGATTCTGCATCAAAGCTGATTCATAAGAAGCGGAGGCATTCCGATTTGAGGTCACGGGAGTTCCCTTGGACTTCCCAAAAATGTCTCTTATTTTCTCGTATTAAATTTCGTCCGAAATTCGGAAAACTGGGAGACAGTATTACAATACTGAAACTTGTTTTAATGCTTTATGTATTTTGTCAATTGGTGTATGGTGGGAATATGTGCGTGCATGCTCATATTGTATCATTTTGGGGAAATTCGAAATTTCATTCGGTAAATTAAGAATTTCTCCTCTCCTAAAAATTTAAATTCGGGGCATCTCTGATAAAAAGGATGATTGAGTCATCTTCCCTGTAAAAATTTCGGAGATATTATTAAGTGAATTTAAATATTAAAAAATATTTAATTTATTAAATATATAATTAATTATTAAATATTATTGTGTATTTTTAATTAAAGAAAGATTTTCTCGGAATTTTATGGCTTAAATGCTTATTTTCAAATCGGGTGTGAATTTATCAATTTGTGAATTTAACATAATTTTTAATTTTATTTTTCTAATAATATCCACCCTCAGTAGCGGATGCAAGGGGAGGCTCATGGGGGTCATGATCCCCCCTCCCCTAATAAACCGTCAACAATAGTATCAGTCCACATTGTGTTCAAATACTTTGTCAATAAAATGTAAACGGTTTCAGTTGTCTTTTCTATTTATTAATTACTAGCAAAAATACCCGGCGTTGCCTGGGTCAGTAATAATTATTAGAAAAAATCGTTACTTGCTTTTGTTTTCTGTTTTAAGTGAAAGAATTTAAAACACATCTTTTTGACGTGATTAAAAATCGAGTTTCTTCCTTACCCATAAAACTAAAATAGCAATGAGTATAAAGAACAAAGTAGTATTGATTTAGAAACGAAAGCACTATATTTAAGCATATACAAATTTACAAAACATGAAATTAATCTTCTTAATGTTTAAAAAGATTAATCTGTTGTTCCTTTTTTTTAACATGGAGTCTAAAACCTTCTCTGTATGGCTAATGAAGTACGAAGTGATTAAAAAAAAGTAGCTGCGCTCGTAATCCCCTTATACTTGCTTTAGTTATTTCGGGAAATTTGAATCATTGTGGGCTCTTGGTGCGATTTTATCGAATTTGCGAAAGTCGTTTCGGGGTACCTTCGATGATGCTCCCCCATTCTTTCCTTACTTTGTAAAACGATATGATATTAATTTTCATTACAGAGATATCGTCGCCAGATGCTGAGATATTTTTGGTCACCATAAAATGGCGCTAAACAGTTTCATCCGAAATGTTACCAAAATAAGTAATAAAATTTGGTGATTGTTTGAAATTGTGCAAAAAGGAAAATTAATGGAAGTTTTTGTGCTGTTTATTAACTTGCCTAATTTAGTTGCTGGATTATTTAACACAGTAAAAAAGTCTTTTGAAAATTCTTTGATTGGCGATATTTTGTTTACATGGTGAAAAATGAGAAACAATATGACGTAGTCTTCGGCTTCAAAAACAGTAACGTTGAAAAAACTGCCAAATGCACCAGCTACGGAAATCTTTCTGCAAAAATTTTGGTGATCTGCTGGTTGATTGGATAATGAGTAAGTGTTCAATCAGCATAAATAATAATAAAAACCATTAATTACATTAAAGTTCCGTTTAAATGGAAAATCATCAGCCAAATCATGTATTATTTGCCAATCTTGTGCAAAAATCTTACTTCAGGATTTGACTTGAGAAAAGCCTTGAACAATCACGAAAAGCAAAGAAAGTCAACAATATAACAATTGTCGCTATCGACAGGGAGTTGAGATGATACACTAAATACTGTATTGACTTGAGGAAAGCCTTCGAACATGGATCTAAAAAGCTCATAACTCGTTTTTTATTCTACTTAGAAATTTCGAACAGGTGCCATCTTCAGCAGAAAAATCAGAGCTTTCGATGGACATATAATGTAAATATGTGCAAGTATTTTTTCATCCCAATATTAGAGAATTTATACAAAAATTGTGTTTTATTGCCCCCCTAAGGGGGTTTTGCCCCCCATAACGGGACGAAAACTACCCTATGTGTTATTCTAATGCATAAGCTATATTATTGTAAAGTTTCATCAAAATTCGTTCAGTAGTTTTTGCGTGAAAGAGTAACAAACATCCATACATCCATACATCCATACAAACTTTCGCATATATAATATTAGTAAGATTTTTGAAAATAAATCTTTGAAATACTACTCAATTTTATTGCTTATGAAATGAATTTGAAGCGTTTATGTCCTATTAGGCGCCTTTACTCCTGGCTGATTTAGTGCTCTATATTGACAACCAAGCAATTTCAGAAATTTTTCGTATCCAAAATAGTAGATTCGGCCGTGGGAAGGAGGGAGTCATTCTTCAGTATACCCCCCCCGCCCCAAAATTGTAGTCTGTATCCTCCCTTGACCTCCCCTTTCCCCCCTTAAAGCGTCTGTGAGAAAAATCGAAATATAATGACTGCACAAGACTTCGAATTCATGTCAAATACTCATTGACATCAAATTCTTGAGAGCCACTCTTTTACTCATCAGTCCCTACTGGCGCCTTCCCACCTGTTCACTTTGCCCCTCAGCCTCAAATAAACTATTCATACAAAGGCGCCGTATAAGCATCCCGAAGATCAACATCACAAATCCAGAAAATGTCCATATTTCAGTTTCAACCAGATAAAAGTTCTAGACTGATAAATGAGATTGCTAACTGATAGCCATTTTGCTTGGCGTCTCTTTTGTTAAATGGGTCAGATGATATTGAGAAAAATGGGCTTTCTAAAGCGCTGAGGTCTGAGTTGAAAAGGATGGCAAAAAGAGAAAACTTCGACAAAACAGTCGGTTGGACATGAGAAATCGGTGATTTTAGTCGGAGTTAAAAATGGATACACTGTGATCTTGTTTAAAGAAGATCGAAAGGAAAAGATTTTACTTATCAGAGAATTTTTTTATTAGTTTCTAAAAAGTTATTAGCTTTTAAAGCTCTCCATAGCAACTTAGATATAAAACCACTAAAATCTTATACAGTCGATCTTCCACTTGATGAGTCCCAAGTTTTGCAAGAAAGTTTATTAACTGGAGAAATTCGTTAGATATTTTTTTTTTCTCTCTTTTGCTATATAAAGCCACATATTAAACTCTTAAAAGTACTGCAAATCCAGTAAAAAGGATTGAATTACTTTTAAAACACATGGTACCAATTTATTATTAGTAAAAAAGTAAGAAGAATGTGGAGTTGACATTATGATCTAAATTGCTGACTAATTAAAGGAAAATTTACAGTGAAAAAGTTCAATGCATTCAAAAGAAAATTTACATTCAAAAAATTCAATATATTTCAAAAGAGAATTTACATTCAAAAGTTAATAATATCCTTACACGCTGTACAAAGTAGGAGAATATGGGGCAAAGTAAAATGGTTAAGATGACTGAACTTTTTCAAAATGAACAAATTGGAAATTTATTTTGAAAATTACAGTACATAAAGAAAGAACATTCTATTTTATAATAAAACTTACATTGATGCAACATTTTTTATTTTTGGTAGTAAATTTGTACTGCCATAAAAAGTAGAAAATGTTCACTTCTTTTTCATGGGGCAAAGTGAAAAATACGATATTTTCCCAATGAAATATTTTCTATTTAATTATTAATAATATTTTTGATCAAATAAATGAGTAAGTAAAAGAATAAAAGAAAAGGAAATGAAACAATAAAACAAATAAAAAAATTAATTAATAACTGATTATATGAGAAAAAATAGATGGGGTGGAGCAGTGTGGGGGGGGAGGAGAAGAATTTTTTGCATTCTTTTATTTGTTCTAGAGAAATATGGCATTATAAATAGCCGGATAGTGCTAGATACTAAGCTGTTTATTTATTAAGCGTCAACTCTCCAATGCTGTTGCTGTTGTGATGAATATTGTAAAGATTTATTGTAATGAAAACTAACAAGCTTATTCAAAACACTGAACAGTAACTTGGCCATTTTGGCTTCGCATTCTTAATCGATATTCGTTTCTTTTTGACCATAAAAGAATAGGTACTCACAGTAAAATGTTTTCTTAAAACTATATTGCATTACTCTACATAAAATACATGTCATTAAAATTTCTTGTTTATGATTAAAACCAGATTTTATTGGAGGAAGAAAACTAAAAATGGAAGGCTGCAATTATTTCCCGCGTCCCTCAAGAAATAGTTGTTTCGTTTTATACACCGGAGAAAACCATAAAAGATTAGAAATTGCATTAAGATCTTCTCAGATCGAATAGAAAAGTCTAAAAACAGGACGGAATCGAACAATCCTAGAGAAAAAATCGATTCTTTTACGAGCTTTTGTGTCATTTACTCCCATTAAATGTCCTCGGCAATTAAATGAAAAGCAGCAACTGTGTTCTTTTTCTCAACACTCTGAAGGTATGAAGAGAGGATTAGAAAGTAACAATTACTCTTTAAACATAAAAGTTTACGATTCTTTTCGAAAAATGTTTCCAGTTTTTTTCCACAGAAATGCGCTTGACAATTAATTATGTTTTAGTTTTCTTCTTCACTGGAAGATTTTTGGTAATTTTTAATTAAATGTGGAGGAACTTAATGACTAAAGAGAATCTATTATTACGACGCTTACGGTTTTTAGTAACTTTTCACTCATGAATTTTCATAGATTTATGTAATCATAAATTGCTGTTGGTAACCAATGTGTAGTTTTACCACATATTTTAAGAGTAACAACATCGCACGTTAATTGCAAGAGATCAGAAGAATTATCTGGAGTATATGTATTATATATATATATATATATATATATATATATATAGGGTGCAAAACTAATGGTCCATACTAAAAGGGGTGAAATATCTTGCCAAAATAAACAACTTTCACAATGCAATGTGGGCCGGAAAGCAAACGGTGGGCCGGTAGGGAGTACTCGGTTCGCAAAAATGAGGAATGCAATAAAGATCAAGAAAAACAATATGAAGACAAAGAACCTTTACAAATGCTCAAATGAGCGTCCGCCAGCTGCAAAACAAGCTTCACATCAGCGATGCATTGAACAACGCACACGTTAGAATATTCATGCCATATTACAAAAGTCTGCAGCTGCAGCGCTTTTTCGGGAAAGGTCCTTTGGTTAAGCGATAGGCGTCTGGTACACAAAACTTTTAGCTGTCCCCAGAGAAGAAAATCTAAGTAGGACAAATCGAAAAATCTGGGAGGCCAAGAGACTCGCCCTTCATGACCTATCATCTGTTAGGAAAGCCAGTATCCAGGTTGATTCGCACATTCATGGAAAAATCAGCTGGTGCTTCGTCGTGTTGGAATGATATGAAGCCTCGAACATTCGCTGGTACATGTTTATAAATCTGGCAACGCCTGCTGGAGGAAGATACAGTACTTGTGTCGATCTAAATAACGTAATTATAAAGATATAAATAAAGGTTATTTGCCTTCATATTGTTGTTCTTGGTCTTTATTGCATTCTCCATTTTTGCGAACCAAGTACCCTCTCCCGGCCCGCCGTTTAAGACCCCACAACTGCATCGTGAAAGGTATTTATTAAGGCAAGGTCTATAACCCCTGGGTCATTCCATACGAAATGAGCAAAAATGACAAAAAAGTGGTGACCGCATGGTAACAGTTTTTTATGAAATTTGGTATACAGGTTCCTTTTATGCCTATATAGAACCATGTAAAATATTTTGCCTTTATTATTTTTATTTTAGTATTTACATGTGATTGAAAATTGGTCACATTTAACAGTATTCTCATAAATGCTAAATGTAGCATTTTTGAAGGCTTGTATTTTATCAATTATTTAATGTAAACCAAAAAGTTACATATTGTTGTAATCTATCGAGTAGGAAAATTCATCTGCTTTCAGTAGTTTTTTCATATTTATTATAGTTAACTTTTAACCGTGTATTAAAAACTGAAAATATTTCAGTTTTCTCATAATTACGCATTTTAGTTTTTAATCTCAAGCTTTAAGGAATGTCTTAACTGTGCTGAAATTAATACCCAACATTGTGCTAAGTGTCATAAAAGAAATACCTTACTTTTGAAATTGCATTTTAACTCATTTGTCTTCGAAATCAGTTTTGAACTTAGTAATTTTTGTAAAATCATGATTTTCCCCTTCATAGGTACAAAAATTTTAATGAGGGAAACTTTCGACAACATTCAAATTTTGCAAGAATATCGAGCAGTATTTCTATCATTTGCTTCAAGAAATTCAAAATTGGTTTTGATTTCCAAGTTTAAAATAAAATTCAGAACAATAGCATTTTTTTGTGTTTTATGTGAAATTACAAGAATTCAAAGTACTAGATAAATGACTAAATGATGCAAATGCAAACATATCTAACATTAATTTCATTTTCTAAAAAAATGTATTGGCATAACGTGAAATTTATAAAAAATATTAGTGCACAAAACTTATATCTTAAGCAATAATAATAATAATAATAACTTCAACAAATGCTTTAAAAGAAATGTTTTTTTTTTGCTCTCTACAAAAGCTTTTTCGATCTGCCTAAAAATTTGTGGCTCAATTTTTGTAGGAAAATCCACTTGAAGACATTAATGGTACTTTCATTAATATATTTTTCAAGTACTTCCAGACAAGCATTATCTTTAATAGGTCATGTGTACTACAGTAACGGTCCATGTGGATTCACTAAATAAAAAAACCACGTATCTGAAAAAAAATATAGATGCATAAAATTAATGTGTAGAAACACATTACCTAGCCACAATAATTGGCTATACGTGCAACAAACAAATAAAATTATTGACATTGGATTTAGGCCCGATTTCTAAACTCTTTTTCTTCAAGAATATGCTTCTTTTACTGCTGACTGAGATAAATGTGAGACAAGGAATGTAGAAGTTCAATTGTTAATTGAGATGAAGTGATGACAATTTTATACCTCCAAAATAGCTATAAGTACTTCATTAAATTATTATTAAACCTAACTTTCAAGATTGATAATTTTTACTGATGACACAAAAATACCTAATATTTGTGCTTGTAGCAGACGGAAGGAGAATATATCTTGCAGTTATAACTGGATTATTGTATGTGGTATGCAAACTTGTTCTGACTGATAATAGTTTGATAGTTTCATCAATGGTATAGTATGCACTTTTGTCATTGATAGCAGAAAGAAAAGCCATCTGCTTTCCATTGAAAATTAGATTTATTGTGGCAAATGTTGTTTAACTGGCAATTTTTATTCTGGAAAGAAAAGCAAGCCATTACTAAAATAAACGAGTTTCGCTATCAAAGTTTTAAACCTTTTTTTTTTTTTGAAAAACGTTGCAGCAGGATGGTTGAAAAAAATTATTGTATTTCGTCAAATATACTTATGAATGGATAAAACAAGTTTCTTCAAACTCGTAGCCCAACATCAAATGCTATTGAGAATTAGACGAGATGGTCCTCTGTCTTAAACCCTCTGTGTTAAACTCAGTATGTTATTTTAGTCGTGCTGACATGAAAGGTTTTCTAGAAACTTTAAGAGTTATCTTGTTCTATATCACGGGTGGAGAGTAAAATTCAACTTTCAGTGGCACAATTATATTTAATGATGCATACTGGAATATTACATACTTCACAATATTTAAGGAAACATTTCGGCAAGTACTTCATAAACATACTTTTGAAAAATTGAAACGCGAAAGAAATGGTTAAATCTTGCTAAACTTACAATAAATAGAAGTAACTAATTTTTACCTTAGTTCAAGTTATTCTAGTAACAAAAATACGCTGATACCAATGATTAAAATTTAGTATTATCTAAAAGACACTTCAGTATGTTACGGGAAAAAAATTGAGCAAATTTAGAGCATTCCCTCATAGTCAAACAAGCATCTGAAATAGAGAAAAAAATGAAAATTTCGGAAGTTTTTGATTTTTTAAAGGACGATCTCATCATTAAAGAATTCAAAAACAATTACTGATTTAGAACAGTTAGTTAGTCATAGATATGTTTTCGATGTGAATCATTTTTACTGTTATTTTTTCATTAAAAGAGCTAGAAGAGTGATTTGAAATCTGAAGTAAATCGGCAATTTTTCAATTTTTGTTAACATCTCAGATTCAAAAAAAGATCTGATTAAAGTTTACTTCGCTCTTTCCTAATAGAGATTTGTTTATAGAATGTGGAAATATTTATTTTTTAAGTGTACTTTTATAACTTACGGAGTTATTGAGTCATAAACTGACTGCCTATGAACTCTGAAAATTTAGGCTTAGCGTAAGCACCAACTTCTAATTTCAATAGCAAAGCAACAAACAGTTTTTAAACATTCATACTTTGCATTCCCTCATAGATATATAGATATGCATGATTTACTTAAATAAAAATTTTCATTGAAATCTGTGACATGTCAGCCACAGCTGATTTGCTCATTTCGCATGGAATGACCCCCCTTTCAGTATGGACCATTAGTTTTGCAACACTTTGTATACAGAGTGTTCGGTTGTAACCTGCAAGACCTTTATTTTCGCAACCATTAGTCCTAGATGCATACTTCCAATTGCAAAAATGTTCAAAATCAGATGCAGGATTAAGGTATTGAAAGTTTGAAGCAAAAATAAAAATGAGTCAAAAAATACAACATTTAACTTTTTATACGACCCTAGATCCCCTAACTATTATTTAGAGAAATAATCTCCATTGAAAACTATTACTGACACAAAAAACTTGACGTTTGTACGACCGAAACTCAAGGAGATATTCCAGTTTTACGTTTTAAGCGACCATACAGAAGATGAGATTGGAACTTATTGTCCTTTCAGAAGAATGACAGGTCGTCAAAGTAAGAAAAAAAAATTATTTATATTTTTCATTGCATTCAAAAATAAATGCAAATGTTATGCAGTGATACGCAAAAACACACTCCGAAACTTCGAGCAACTTGAAAAACAACACTCTATACACAACTATAATTTTAAACCCTTGTTAACCGCTAAAGGTGTTATTGACGGCGATTGAAGAGTGGTGTAAGTCACAAAATGTTGTGTTTCATATTTCGGTGAATATTGATGATACTAATTTCAAATGTTTTGTGTTGGAGTTATTTTTCAATGGAAATTATTTCCGTAAATATAAGTTGGGGGGACTTGGGGCCCGTATAAAAAGTTAAATTTTGTTTTCTTTGACTTCTTTTAAATTTCACTTCAAACTTTCAATATCTTAACTCTGCATCTGATTTTGAACATTTTTGCTATTGGAAGTATATATCTGGGACTAACGGTTGCGAAAATAAAGGTCTTGCACGTTAAAACGGAACACCCTGTATATATTCAAGAAAAAACGAGCAATAGAAAATGCAAAATGCAAGAACACTAAAACCACAACAGACAAGGCAAAAAAATGGAAAACGTGAACACGGGATTGATACTTTATCAAGGAGAAGACCAATCCCTTAATTAACAAGGTCATTTCTGTTTAGCACGAGGGAAGATCCCAAAAACAAGCTACCTTCCCCGAGAACCTTAAAGAATAAATTGAACAAGAAAGCATAAAAGAATAATTGAACCAAATAAAATAATAAAAAGCATATAAAATGAACCAAATGGAGCAAAATAACCGCTTCGTCTCTTTTCTTTTTAAAGGTCAGAATTATTGCTGGTAGTCCTTTTGCAGGTTCGCTTAGCAAATACATTGTTCGCATGTTTACAGGTCAGCCATTTTATTCCATTCGGTTCAATTTATTCTTTTAGGCTTTCTTGTTTGATTTATTCTTTAAGGCTCTCGGGGAAGGTAGCATGTAGAGAAGGTCCCAAAAACATGTCTTTGAAACCTTCCCTCGTGCTAATCAGAAAGGACCTTGTGAATTAAGGGTCTTTCCCTTGATAAAGTATCAATCTCTTGTTCACGTTTTTCCTTTTTTGCCTTGTTTGATGTGGTTTTTTAGTTCTTGCATTTTGCATTTCCTATTGCTTGTTTTTTCTTGAATATTTTCGCACTGTTTTTGTTTCTAGCAGCTTTGCGCTGACATTACAGTATTAACAGTATTAATTTAAATCCAAATGACCTTATGATCAATCGTACATTCTTTAAGAGAGCAAGAGAAAATCTTCGAGAGGTAAAATAAAATTTCATGAATTTAAATATAGATTTTGTATTTATTCACTGGGATCCATCCAGATGTAACTGGAAAAAGAAGATTGCTCTTATTGCCAACAGTTCAAGCTGTAGTTTTTGATACAACGGTTTGCAATACCGGCCGTATAAATTGTACATGCAAATTTTTAGAGCAAAAACTGAAAGGTGATATACAGTAAAACCTGTAAAGTTGATCACCTTTGTAAGTTGACCACCTGTCTATGTTGACCGCTTTTGTTAGGAACGGAATTAGTCCTATCTTATATAATGAAGGAAAACCTCTGTAACTTGACCACCTCTCTATCTTGACCACCTGTCTATCTTGACCACTAATGAACACCAAATTTGGTTTGGAGTATCGTAAAATACCCTTTGTAAGTTGACCACTTGATTTATTTTTTAAAATTTTATTTAGCAAATTATTATTTTATTATTATTTTTTTATAGCTTTCCAAGAATATTTTTGATGCCAAACCAGCATTTAACCAACTAAATGAAACAGCAGCATAACTAAACCTCCTTTTAAGTTTAACCACATGTAAAAACTACTAAGAACCCTTTTTTTCTCCAAACTTGTTTTTCTTTTGTTGCTTTATTTGAGACTGACTTTTGTACTCTATGTTCAATGAAAACATGTGTCAATAGAAAAACACAAAGTATTTTTTTCTAGATGCAATATTTTGGCAACAATGAAATTGTGCTAAAGAGTAAAGTTACTTGCATTGCAGTATTTTTGGTGCAAGGGATTAAGAGATAGGACATTTTCATTTTCAACTGCCTTTTTGAACTATGAGAGTCCAACTTGTTGCTCTTTGTGTTATATACATAAAATGGCTTCAAAAAGAAAGTTAGTTGAACTTGAGATTGATAAAAAGTATGAAATATTAAAATTAATTGAAAAGAGAGAAATGCAGAGAAAATTAGATGGGAGACATATGGAATTTCCAAAACTGCTCTAATAAGTGCGCAAACTTCAATAAGGAGTTATTTTGTTGAAAATTATATCATCATGGGGTTATAAATGCATATAAGAAAAAAATAAAGCGAAAAATTTGTAATTTTTGATTACCTATGAATTTTTAGGAACTATTAATATCAAATGAGTAACTTTTCATAAACAATAAGATTTTTTTTTTGATCAATTTACTGAAATTTTAAATTTGCGTGACACATTATACCGTCATTCTGGGAAAATAATCTCTAAAAATATTTGAATAACATTTTAAATTATTGTTTCAAAGTAATACTAAACAATGAAAGTGAGTTGAACAGAAATAGTAAGTGTCAATTAGTCAAAAAATGAATACAAGGTGCAAAAAATGACAAAAAAAAAAAAAAAAAATCATTACCCCCCTTTATAAGTTGATCACCTGTCTAAGTTGACCACCAAATTACTGCACCGCAAGTGGTCAACTTACACAGGTTTCACTGTATTACATTTGGATTGCCATCATCATGCACTTGAAGTCGTTCGGCAGAGTGTGTCTTCAAAGATATTCTTGCCTTTTTTCTTTTAGATTAAATGTATATCACCCCTCAATACAAGTAGATCCTTCTTTTTCAATAATTGTAATGAATCCCTCTTGTGTTGTTGTACTTGAGTTTTAACAAACTTTTATAGTTTAATGTTCCAAACCAAAATACCAGCTCCTTCAAAATAAAGAAAAAATCTAATTGTTGCCCCATAAAGTTTAAAAATTCTCGCAACTTAGAATCCTGTTTAGAATAGCAGATGGAACGTAATTTCCTAGGTACGAAACAAGGTAAATTAAAAGAAGTTTATTGGGGGAAATAAAAAGGGAAGTGCTGGCGCTTGACCCCATTAAACAGAACTATTTAAAGCGATAGGCGTAAATTAAGAGAGGAGTTACAACCCTAATTATTCCGTAAAGTACTTCTGCTTCATGAAGTTCGGTAAACAAGTATCAGATTTCCGATCAAATAAATTTCTATTCTTTTTGCGCATAGTGTTTTTTGTTGGAAAAGTTTAAGTGTTTTATTTCTCATTAGTTTAAAACGCTTTTCGTGTGTTGTGCTGTGGTATTTGTTTTATTACTTAGACTTTTAACAAACGCTATTAGTTTGTTAATGTTTATATTCTCGAATCATTTTGGAATTATTTTCAAGGAAAAATAAAAATATCGGTGTAGTATATAATATATATATATATATATATATATATATATATATATATATATATATATATATATATGTATATATATATATAAATACATGCGATATTTTACCGGGGTACACAGTGAGTGCTAAACGGCACAGATAGTACAAGTCAGAACGAAATTTACATCACAAACAGAAGGTATTGACGCTTAGGGCAGAAACCGAACCCACGATCTCCGCTACTGCTCGCAGACAGTCGGAGCTAGTACTTCTGACCGTTCGGCCATAGAGTGGCATTAGCGTCGGAATAAATATTAACAATCTTTGCTCTTATTCTACATACAATAAGTGTATCTAGATGTACCACTTTGTAAGCAATTCGTAGTGCCTACGTTTTCTTACTTCACGTCTTTTACAGCTGAAAAAGTGAAAAATTGTTTATGAAAATTTTCTTGTGTCAGAAAATATGCGAAATGCATTTTTTGAAAACGGGTCACGCTTCAAAGCATTTTTTCTAAAATTAATTTCAGTGTTAAAAATTGGACACTCATGCAATTAAGGTTTCACATATTAATCTCGTGGAAGTAATTGAATTGCTAAATTAAATAAAATCAAAAAATTGAAAACTTCCCGTTTCCAGTAGCCTGCTAGTTCTAAATTTTTCATCCAGGCACCATCCCACAGCTGAGAGAAGAGGGGTACCATTTCTTCACAGGAAAGGTGGACTTCTAATAACACAACAGACAAATTTTTATTTAGACAGAAGACAATATCAGAGATGGATACAAGGGTAAGGTCACAGGGGTCATGACCCGCCCATGCATAGTAAACTTGAATTAATTTGACACATAAGATTTTACAAAAGAAGTCATGGTAGTACATTAAAATTATTTTGTTTCAAAGGACCTTTTAAGCAATAATTCCTAAAAGTTAGTTACGTGTGAAATTGCTTAACTTTCATCATTTTTTTGACAACATTTAACCGCATTTTGAATGCTACCAAATTTTTAGAAAAAAAGAAAATCCTTGAATTTTGAAATTAGCAAATTGCATTTATAAAATTTGCATTTATAAAAAAAATTTGCATTTATAAAATTTAGTAAAAAATGTTTTTTTCAAAAGAAAAAAAACTTTTTTGAAATTAATATTATTTGATCGCATAAAAACTTTTTTTTTTTTGAAAGAAATACGTTTTACATGTGGTTTCACAATCCTAAAAATTCACGTACAATGGATACAAAGGAAAAAAAATTGAGTCATTTTTTTCCCTTTAATTAATTTTAATATTTAACTAGGTACTTACTTGCCTGCAGGCATAATTGCGCAAATTTCGTTTTATAAATCTGGCAACTGTGTTAATATTATGTTTTTTACATTTCTAAAATTTTGCATAACTAAAGAAAACTTTTATGAAAAATAACGAAAAACCGATGCAGTTTGAATTCATAAATACATCTGTGAACTATATGTTTTATCCAAATCATTTCACATTCCTATAGATTCATTCATATTCAATAGTATTTTAATAAGTGTTTTTTTTTTTTAAATTTATTTAGTAAATCCTAATGTCATTCGTCCCTTGTGTACTTTACAATACTAAGTTTTTTCCATGCAATTTTTAATTCCGCATTGCTTATATCTTTAGGCATTTTTCCAAAAATCAAAATGTGACGAAAAGTAATCATCTCTCTCAACATGCATAATTATTTGCTCTTTATTATAAAACTAGAAAGTCACCCGTCATACCTTGAAGGGTTTTGCTTCTACTCTTCTACATTTGAACGAAGCAATTGCCTGTTTGTATTTTGATAGTTGAAATCCCCCCCCCCCCAACTCCAGTGGATGAACCCTAAACTCCAGTTGATAGCACTCATTGTAGACAACTGTTTTCGTTTCTTCATTCTCCTAAAATAAGTCTTACCAGTAAAACAGTTGGGTTACCGGATCCAGTTCAGCCTTGCCAGAATAAAGCATTTCCCTGCATTTCAAACATTATCAAAACACATTATCAAATTATCATGCTATGTCACGAGTTTCATTGTTGGTGACGTCAGCGTTGCTCGATTAGTGAATTCGCTATCTTACTAATATTATATATGCGAAAGTTTGTCTGTATGGATGTATGGATGTTTGTTACTCTTTCACGCAAAAACTACTGAACGGATTTTGATGAAACTTTACAATAATATAGCTTACGCATCAGAATAACACATTTGGGTAGTTTTCGTCCCGTTATGGGCTTCAAAACCCCCTTAGAGGGGCAATAAAATACAATTTTCGTATAAATTCTCTAATATAGGGATGAAAAAATACTTGCACATATTTACATTATATGTCCATCGAAATCTCTGATTTTTCTGCTGAAGATGGCACCTATTCGAAATTTCTAAGTAGAATAAAAAATGAGTTATGAGCTTTTTAGTTCCATGTTCGAAGGCTTTCCTAAACTCAATACAGTATTTAGTGTATCATCTGAACTCCCTGTCGATAGCGACAATTGTTGTATTGTTGACTATCTTTGCTTTTAGTGACTGTTCAAGGCTTTTCTCAAGTCAAATCTTGAAGTAAGATTTTTGCACAAGATTGGCAAATAATATATGATTTGGCTGATCATTTTCCATTTAAACGGAACTTTAATGTAATTAATGGTTTTTATTATTATTTTTGCTGATTGAACACTTATTATCCAATCAACCAGCAGATCGCCAAAACTCTTGCAGAAAGATTTCCGTAGCTGATGCATTTGGCAGTTTTTTTCAACGTCGCTGTTTTTGAAGCCGAAGACTACGTCATAATGTTTCTCAGCTTTCACCATGTAAACAAAATATCGCCAATCAAAAACTCTTTAAAAAACTTTTTTTACTGTGTTAAATAATCCAGCAACTAAATTAGGCAAATCCATAAACAGCACAAACACTTCCATTAATTTTCCTTTTTGCACAATTTCAAACAATCGCCAAATTTTACTACTTATTTTGGAAACATTTCGGATGAAACTCTTTAGCGCCATTTTATGGTGACCAAAAGTATCTCAGCACCTGGCGATAATATCACTGTAACGAAGTATCATATTACATCATATCGTATCGATATGATATATCATTAATATCATATCGTTTTACAAAGTAAGGAAAGAAGGAGGGAGCATCATCGAAGGTATCCCAAAACGATTCCCGCAAATTCGGTAAAATCGCACCAAGAGCCCACAATGATTGAAATTTCGCAAAATAACTAAATCAAGTATAAGGGGATTACGAGCGCGGCTATATTTTTTTTTTAAACTTCGTACTTCAATAGCAATACAGAGAAGGTTATAGACTCCATGTTAAAAAAAAAAAAAAGTATCAACAGATTAATCTTTTTAAACATGAGAAGATTAATTTCATGTTTTGGAAATTTGTTTATGCTTAAATATAGTGCTTTCGTTCTAAATCAATGCTATTTTGTTCTTTATACTTATTGCTATTTTAGTTTTATGGGTAAGGAAGAAACTCGATTTTTAATCACATCAAAATATGTGTTTTAAATTCTTTCACTTAAACCAGAAAACAAAAGCAAGTAACGATTTTTTCTCATAATTATTACTGACCCAGGCAACGCCGGGTATTTTTGCTAGTTTTATATATGAGGATAAATAAAAATAAATGGTTACTGTCGTTAGGTGATTGTTTTTTATAACCCTCAAGATTTATAGTCAATGAACAAGATACGAGGGGTCATTGAAAAGTAAGGTCTTCTACCGTGAGGGGTCGCTAGTAGTGGGAAAAGACACACGATTGCGCATGTGTTTGGTAGTCGATATAATAGTGTAATATTCCTGCGTAATTTCAAATCAGTGTTGAAAGCCTGAAAGCGGATCACCATCTTTTGGGATGCAAGTGGTGCTCTCTATGCGGATTTTCTCACTCGATGATTGACGGTGATTTGCGACAGGTACTGTTCAACATTACGATCCCTCAAGCAATGCATCTGCTGAATCAGACCGGAAAAAAACGTTTTTCTTTTGCATCCACAAAAATGCAGACCACATATCAATGCACTAACACAGGACTTTATGAAGAAATTCAAAGTGGTTGCACAACCTCCTTACGGCCCAGATTTGGCACCGTTGGACTTTTTACTTCCATTTACAAAAAAAAGATAGTATTGTATTCGTGAAAAAATTTCACTCAAAAATCGACCATAATTTCCGTTTTGCTCACCCCCGAATGAATGTTGAGTTATTTTTTCGACCCGACCACACGTGCATATATACCTAAGAACGTATAGACGCCCGAAATATCCATTTTGACGTTTCCCGAGCTAATTACAACGAGTTTTCTAGTGACATCTGTATGTACGTATGTAGGTGCGTATGCGCGTATGTATGTCGTATAACTAAAGAACGGTATGTCCTACAAAGTTG
Source organism: Uloborus diversus (assembly GCF_026930045.1). NCBI lineage: Eukaryota > Metazoa > Arthropoda > Arachnida > Araneae > Uloboridae > Uloborus > Uloborus diversus. Next base: position 103,780,552 of record NC_072734.1, read on the forward strand.
AAATTTGGTACGTAGACTCCTAGTGGAGTCCAGTTGTGGCGGTTTTTTTTTCAATTTTTTAAATCTGGTTTCAATTTGGCCACTGTTGGTGGTATTTAGAGATTTAACAATTGAATCACATTAAAATTGCAATAATAGGGAAATAACATTAAATTGGTGCGAAAGAAAGTCATATGATGCACACACATCAGCTCGTTTTTTGCTTGGAGACGTTGAAAGTTCAACGAGCATCAGCGGACGCCGAAGTTCGGGCAGCTGTGCACAAATAGATGCACAGTGAATGGAGAAATGGATAGAACGATTGAACAAATGTTTAGCTACTAATGGTGACTAAGTTGAGAAATGAGATTACTATATGCAAAAGTTCTTTATTTCCTACATTATGATATATCTGTTGTTATTATACCTTGTCGGAAACATGTTTCATACTATAATACCTTACTTATCAAACACCCCTCGTAATTACTATTCAGGTGTTTTTCTAGTATACCAAGCTTAAATCTTGAATTTTTCAAATAGTTATAGGCAACTGTATATATCGCACATTTGGATTGTTTAGTCAGAAAATTGGAATATTATTGTTGAGATATTTTTCTCGTCCAGGATAAACCGACAAGTAAATAAACACTAAAGCACCAATTTCATTTTTATTCCCACAGTAATTGTCACGTGACAGTAAAACACTTTCATTGATGTCAGTATTTTTTTTTAAATTGAAAGAATATATACATATTCCAGGGAGAAGAGGGTATGAAATAAGAAACTTGTGCCAATCCAATGACTCCATTTGGACTCCCTCACTGCACAAATATCGCATTTTCTAGTTGCTTTCTTTTTGGAAACATACAGGAGAATGTTAGCTGCCAATTGATCTTAGTAAAAAAACCTTATAAAATCTAATTTTGTAAAAATAATTACGAGCTGTTCCTTCATTGGCCGGTCTACCTTTTAGATATTAAATCTAAAGTTATTAAAACAGCCTTCTGCCCTCCTAAGTATTGTACATCTGGATTGTTTGTAGTAAATAAACCAGAATATTATAATAAATATAGTTTTCCCATGTACAAAGCTTCAATCTAAAATAATTGCAAATTGTCCTAGGTAACCTTATGTATGGTAGATTTCGATTGCTAGTGTTTAGTTTAATTGCAGCAAAACAGCCGGAATTAACATCAAATAATGTAACCAAATAGTTGAAATAGCCTCTTGGGAAGCAATTACATACAGAAATTCACTCAGAGTATTGCAATCTGATCAATTGGAAATTACGAAGACATTAAATCTCACTGGTGACAATTGATTTAGTGTATGTGTTTCCACGAAAGATTAAAATGCATGGATGAGTAAAACTCTCTGGAGTATATTTAGTACTTAACTATATTCTCTGTAGGCAGGTAAAGGGCAATTACTGCAACTTTCACTTTTTTGTTATCTATTGTACGTTAGCTTTGTTGTAGAAGCTTGCTTATTTGGTTTCCGCTGAAAAAAAAAAAAAAAAGCACGAAAAAAGAGTATAATTCCAACAGTTCCCTGTTGTTGGTATTGAATCGAAAACGCGTTTCTTCAAATATCTCGAAAACTCATTTCTGCTGATACTCACTGGTAAAACGATCCAGAAACGTTCCTGAAAATAATTGGGCAGCTGGCCCAATTTCTGCCAGTAACTAGGAACGTTTCCCGTTAATATTCATTAACCTTCCTGAAATTACCTCCGAAGTTTCCTTAAAAATTCAGAAATCTTTCCGTTTGAAGATTATCATGTCTCTGGAACTTTAGAGTAAACTTTGGTAGGTATAACATTATTGCTTGGTCCCTTCCTGATCTATTAAGAAAGCTCCATAAGCAGTATTGCAAACATGGCCAAAGCTAAACCAGAAAGTATGGATAATTTTACTCGCTTGCTATTCTTGAAAGGATTCGTAGTCTATACTTATATTCGCTCTCTCTGGGAGCTTAATCAGCATGAACGAGCCGTAACTGAAAAATAGCCGGTTTACTTTATAAATAAGCTAAGTTAATCTCTAAACTGGGAGCTAAAAATATTTTTCAAACCAGTGAGAAGTGTGCAACGTATTTCCTTCAAACGATGTATGTATAAACGCGGTTGCTGCAATGAATAACTTTTACAAAGTAACAAATATTCTATTATAAGCAGTAGGATAATGGCACCAGTAACAGGCATGCTTAAGACATCGCTCTCAGGTTAACTCAAGTTTCTAAGCCTTTGAATGTATTTAGATTGTTAAAACTATTTTTCTCTCATGCAACTACATCTCATCTATTGTCTGACAACGAATTTTATGGAAAGACAAACATCCGTTTTACATCTGGAAATGGACGAATCTATTATTTTTTACCGCTGTCAGCTTTTTGCAGAAGCAGAGTCTCATTCAAATGAGCGGAATACGCGCATCAAATTTTTACTTTTCCCCCTTATTCACATAGATTCGTTTTACCTGGACGTTTGAAAATTCCATGCAATCCGTGGTTGGACAGTAACGTTTAACTGCTTCTGGATCCTCTGAATTAGTTAATTCTATTTTTATTTCTTCAATTTGGAAAAAAGTTCCGATCCCCAGTAACAGACACCGACAATTCTGATGATACCCGGTAACAGATAGGATGAGGAAAGCATGAGTAATGAACAGAGTACCCCTTTTCTCATCAAAATGTGCTAAAGCTCTTTATTTTTAGAAATAAAGCCTTCTTAAATTCAAATGAACATGAAACACAGGCAGACCTCAATGTAGCTGTTCATAACCTTCCACCACTGCCTTGTAAATACCAACTGGCTAATAAAATTCACTTTGATAAACACTAGTCGGTTGCATCTTATTCATGGGTCGCAGCAACATCAGTTTTACCCCCCTGAAATTCTTATTATTTAAATCCAAACTTACGACTGTCTTTTACTGGACCCTTGTCTGTTACTGGTGCCGTTACCCCAGAGCCGTGTCCAAGGGAGGGTTTTAGGGGCTAAACCCCTCCCATAGCGGAAACATAATAAAAACCAAAGAAATGTGTAAATTTGACTTAAAATTAACTTTAATGTTGAAGTTTGTTTATGGTATTTAAAAAAACAAAACATTCTCATTGAAGTTTCCCAGCATTTTCCCCCCCTTTTTTCTAGTTTGTCTGAATATAATAAAATCTTTTTCAAAACGCTACTCCTACGAACCCCCCCCCCCCCCGTGCCAATAGCATTACGGAGCATTTCAAACTTTGGTTTCCAGATCTTCAGTTTCGCAAAATTTCCAGAAAAAGCCCCCCAACAACATCGCTTATTCTATCAACATTGCTTAAAATTGCGTCGCCGAAACTCGGGTTTCGTTTTGTTTCAGTTTTAAAAGGACCCTAATTTTACCAAATATGGTCGTAAACTGCGTTTTTGAGACTCCAGTTTCAGAAAAAATGCGAGCAAGAGTCCTCGAATCGCCTTCCTTTAATATCATCAAAAATTAGGTTCTTCAAGCAAAACTAACTTAAAATTTAAGTAGAATAACCCCTGAACCCCTCCTCCTAATATCTTAGAATACTGCTTAAAGTTTTAGAACTTTTTAGGAAAATCCAGGGGTTAGCATCAGAATCCCCTCCTCGTAAAAATCTTCAAAGTTAATCTGCAATTGCGTTTTTGGAACTTCAATTTCAAAAATTTGAAAGAGAGATTAAAAATAAATTTTAATCTATTTTTCAAGGAAAAAAAAACGATTAGGGAGAGTCTCTGAGCCGCATTCCTTGCCATAACGTCAATAAATATGGCCTATAATCGCGTTCCACGCCTTTAATTTCTACAAATTTCCGCGGAGCCAAAGACCGTCTAAAATTCCGTTTTCAGCACTAAAAATTTCAAAATTTGTTGGGGGAGGAATCCCGGCACCTTTATCAGATTAGATTATTTTTCAACATGTCTCCCTTAAAACTTATTTTCTAGCTGCAGCACTGTTTTTCACTCACAGTTTTAAATTATTATTTAAGTAAATATATATTTTTTAACTATACAAGTTTGATCCGGATAAACATGAGCCGAATAAAACTAGGCATGTCTACTGTATATAAAATATACAATAATAGAATTGGTAATATCACTTGAAAACACATCTTCTGAGATTTTGGACCCCCCCCCCCTCCCACTTCCCACACACACCGCTATGCCCCTCATTGTAGCCGTTAAACATAAATGAATTATTTGAGCCACTGTTATGTTTTTCTGACAGTGCAGGTAAGAACGAAAAAACATTGAAACCAAAATCCCTGCCTTTATGAAATTCTGGATACGGGCCTGCGTTACCCTAAGTTATTAAGGACGAAACTGCAGTCTTTAGATGTCTGGCCTTGCTGTCGGTATATTGCACGTAGTTCTTCCGCAGGGTGGTAGCTTACTGCTTATTACTTAAGCTCTTACCTTCATTTTACGAGTCGAACCGCACCACTGATTGCGGACCCTCTCTGGTGAGCTAAGTTAATTTTAGTCACTAATTTGAAAGTAATCTCTACCATAATTAGAGGACACCTGCTTCCAGCTCGGCAATTGCATGTTCCAGACTGATGAGCCCATAACAAGTATGAAACTTCAGTCTCTGATTGTCATATCCAGGGCGTCCGTATGTCACACGCAAACTATTATCTTAGTAGTTACTATCTCTTGCTCCAAAACAGAAGAGAGTTTCTTCTACCATTTGTACTGGCTATGTTCATATTTCTTATATTTTGGCACTAACACTCCTTTTCTCAGATGTGCTTCAATTGTAATTGGGATAATGAAGTCAAAAGTAAAGAAAAGGAACCTCTTCAGCTCGAGAAAACTAATTAGCTTCATAAAAATTTTCTAACCGTTGACGAAAAATTGTTGACAACATTTATAATCCTTTATGAAACGTTTAAACGTTATTTTGAAGCCCAGTCGCGTCTCACTTCTACCCTGCAGGACCAGGTTCTAATTCCGGGTCGTGCATGGTAGACTTAGCCTTTCAGTGAATCGATAATTTGAGTACCAAGCGTGCTTGGGAAATAAATACTGGGAATTCCATGTTCGGCTGAATGCCTAACCGGAACATCTGCCTAGCACCCCAGAGCCCTAGGTCAGGAAGACTGAGATCGGCAGAGCAGGCCTTGACCCCATAGGCTGTCGTGCTACTGGGTTTGGCTTTTTAAGCGCTATTTTTACTATCTATGTGATTCTAATATAACTCTTTTCCGGTCTCATCCATAGTTCATCCAGAATGTTTCTGGCTGACTTTTCACCTAACATGTCTTGGACTTCTTTCGAGGGCGAATGAATTTCAAGGAGAAGTCTGTAACTCATAAGTCTGGATCGTAATACTCATTGAATAGGGCATCAATTTTAGAATTGATGTTACTCCCTTTGATTGGTCTATGTTGTTAGGTATTAAGAGGATTTCTGACCGACGTATCCTCTTTGGTCAAGAGAGGGAAATTCATTGGTTTGTCTTGAGAGGTGAATTCTGAGACACTGGAGCTTTTTAAACATTTTCATTGCTAACCTTTAAATTACCTTCAAGTTATGTTATTCTCTTTGACTGGTCTATGTTGTTAGGCAATGAGAGGCTTTCTGACCGACATACTCCTTTTAATTGGTGCATGTTTTTAAGTATTCAGAGGATTTCTGACCGACGTATCCTCTTTGGTCAAGAGAGGGCTGGTCCATCTAAGAGACATTGGTTGGTCTTGAGAGGTGAATTCTGAAACACAGGAACGTATAAAACATTTTCATTGTTAACCTTTAAATTATCTTTTTCATTATCAATTATCTTTTTCATCAAAGAAGACAGACCAGTTAGAGGCAATGACATCAGTTCTGCGGTTGGTACCTTATCCAACGAAGATAAAGGTTCAGATCCATATTTATCCGGATCTATTCTCTTTATCCATTTATGGATTCGTTTCTAATTGGAATGCATTTGTGTACCTAAGAAACCTAAGACATGTCAGACAATGCGACAGCCTAACCATCTCAGATAAACCATGGCGTCCAAACTCGGAAAATAGTTATTTTGTTGACAATGGCCGCAAAAGTGTCAGTTTTTAACACGCTTTTATTAGCTTCACCTGTATGTATGTATGTATGTATGTATGTATGTATGTATGTATCTTGTAACGGAATTTTGCAGCTCAAATTTCGCCCATTTCCTGCGATCGGATTCTTTTGAAATTTGGCACGCGACCTCAGACCCGATGACAATGCAATATTCTATAATCAAATTAATTAATTAACTCTATTAATTGTTAGTTTACTCCGATTTAAATCAATATTTTGGCATAAATCCAACAATGTGAAAAAGGAGAAATTTTAAAAAATACATTAAAAAATGCTCGCAAAAATTATTTAAAAATATCTACAAAAACCTTTAATTTTTCTGCATCAGGCAAAATTTGTTCCAATGTTCCAAGGTAATTAGAACATGAAATATAATTGTTTTTAATTGATTTCATGCCAAAATTCAGGTGAGCCTTCAATTGGAAATTCATTGCTGATCAGACCATTGTTGAACAAAACTTTTATTCAAATGCATCTCAAATTTTCAAAGTAATATAAATATGATTTCCGCAACATACATCGATGACTCACAGTAGCTTCCCATCGGGGTGCCCTTGTCTTAACTTTAAGATATTATCTCACACTCGTTTTATAAATATTTTCGTCAAATCTGGATAAATATTTCAACTGTATATGAATATATTTTGTTCGACCAAAATGTTTTGTTCGTCCACATTGCCAGTCACATTCTGTATATAAAACTTTGTCAAACTTAATGAAAGTAAAAAATATTGCAGTACTAAGACTTTTACGAAAGGAAGTAATTGCAATTTTGCCTGATAATTCTCCAACATAATACTAAAAAAGAGAAAAATAAAATAATAGTTTAAAAAACTAAAAAAAACACGCTTTCGTAGCAAAATGAACTAAAAATTGAAAAATAATCTTTGGATGATAGTAGTTGACCAATCACTTAATTTTAATGTAATACAAAAAAGCGTGGGGGGGCTTCTTATCAGGGCTGCGGAGTCGGAAGGAAAATGGCCGACTCCGACCCCGACTCCGACTCCTGGATTTTGAAACGCCCGACTCCGACTCCAACTCCGACTCCGACTCCGGATTTTTTTTAATTTTTTAAATTGTATTTTTTAAACTCCCTCTCTCCATTCAAGGGAAGGGGGAAAACCTCTTAACAGAGATTGAAATATTAATTCCTTTTTATGAAAATTTAGCATTTTGTTTATTATTGTAAACCCAAGACGTCATACAACGTTAGAAATTCAATTTAAAAATCAAACTTTCCAATAGTTACGAGTTAAAAAGTGAGATGACTTAAAAATCCCTTTTAAAAACTTTGAAAATGATTATCTGTAATTTGCCCCCCTTTAATGTTTAACAAATATATATTGATCAAATCGTGTGCTTTCAATTTTTGAAAGCTGTAACTTGAGAGAAAAAAAACTTTTTTTCTAAATCCAAGTTCTTGAGAGGGAGTGGTTTGCCCCTGGTGACATCCATCTAGTAGATGACACCCAAAGTTAATTTCAGAGTTTATAAAAAATATAAATACTTTAATTCTAAAAATTTTCACGAATATATTTTAAATTATATTTTATCAATAAAATTTCAACGAAAATAGGGCACATATGCGTCAGGAGCTAATTTTACACAAAACGCGGCGGTATACAAATTTGTACGAATAGCTTTTACTATACCTATATTTCTTCTTCGCTAAATTTTTAATTTAAATTTTATTGGCTGCTTTAGAATTAACCTAAATATGAAGATTTTAAGATTAACTGCAATTCTTGAGTGTTGTAATCAAGAAATTTTTTACACTTATTTTGTTCCATACTTTTTAGTGAGAACCAAGCTTACAGAAATAGTCTTAATAAAGAAAAAAAAAATTAGATTATTTCATCGAATCTTTTGGATTCGTGCTTTCGAGCCAGAACTTCTTTGAATTTGCCGATCACACTTAAACGTTTCAACCTTAGCTACAGGCGTCGGCTTACTAATTTGTTACGTTTCTTTTACTATTTTAAACTGAGATAGAACAAAACACTATATTTCTATTTTTATTTGAAAGTGATTACTTGAAAATGTTATTCAACAAAACCGTTTGCTGACAGTTGCTATTAGTTAAGTTGAAAAGCAAGCAAACTAGGGAACGGCTACAGAAAGTTCGGTAAGCATTCAAGCTAGCTGATTGCCATAATGGCAGTTATTTTCTCATTAGTATCTTTTTATACATGTAATCGAACCAATTGGTAATCAATTTTTAAAAAATGCAAGGAGAGTCAGTGAAAAGGGAAAAAAAAAGAAGCCCGGAGTCGGAGTCGGCATGTTTTCCAACGACTCCGACTCCGACTCCTTTATTCCAAAATCAGTCCGACTCCGACTCTTCGACTCCGACTCCGACTCCGACTCCACAGCCCTGCTTCTTATCAGTTGTCTTGAATTTCTTCCATTTGTTGTCCAAGCAAAAATGTGAATAGACAGCACCCCACGCCTTTTTGTATTACATTAAAATTAAGTGATTGGTCAACTACTATCATCCAAAGATTATTTTTCAATTTTTAGTTCATTTTGCTACGAAAGCGTGTTTTTTTTAGTTTTTTAAACTATTATTTTATTATAATGCTTTTATTAAACTTATTCTGTTTTGGGTGGGTTAGAAGGTTGGTAGTTGATTGGTAGTGGTACTGGCTTTAAAATCGATGTCAAAAACAACAATGATCAACAGCAACTATTATGTTAATTATTGATTTAGTTAAAACATTGTTTTCAAGGCTTAAGCACACGTAGAATTTCGGATAATAGCTTTTCAAACCACAGCAAACTTCCAAACTTAATACTTTTTCTATAATATACCCCGTATAATGAAATGTGATATTTTCTTAAAACAAGTCTTAGAAAAACAATTTTAATTGCTAGCAACGCCTCCATTTCATCATTCAAAATCAAATTTATTAGTCGTAAATTATTTAAACGAACGTTCCTTTTGACAGCATCGAATTCTCACTCTTACTTTCATCTCGGCAAACAAGATAAGAACATTTTCATTTTGTGCAGAGAGAAAGAAAGAAACATTCTTTTATTTCTCAAGATAAAGAAGTAAAAATCTTCGTGTTAACGTTTTCATTGATGTTATTTTCAAAAGAAATTTTCCTAAGCTGAAAGTTCGCGTCCTTTCATCTCAATACCTTTTTTTGTAAAAAGGTTTTTCTCTTCTCTGGTAATTGGATTTTAAAGAGACAGTTTGTGAGAAAGAAAAGGCGACGTTCTTTTGATGGCGAAGATGACTATGCTGATGGTGCTGTATATAGTACCTACAGTATCCCAACAATGCGATATTTTCGTGTTTTTTTTTTTTTTTTTTTGCCTCATTTGGATATTATAGCGTTTTATTTCGTTTGCTTTTAGAAGAAAATGTAACCCACTCATTTAAAACATTACAGATGGATTTAACCGCGTTAAAAAAACTCATACAAAAGAACAATTTTGTTTTTATTTCTACGTTGGTAAAGTCGACGTAAAAGAGATAAATGACTTGAAAATTTTGGATTAACAATGGTGCCGTACTAACGTATATAAAACATAGTTTTTGATGAGTTATGTGGTAACCCTTTGCTGGTAAAGTGTTTTTATTGCAACGTCAAAGAAATATAACCTTGGTGCATATGGCCTCAAGGTTACATTTCTTGTGCGCTCCACAAAGTTTAGCAAAGATTAGAGAAAATTTTCTAATGATTTTTTAATTATTTATTTCTATAACTACTACGGAAAAGTACTTTAAGTGACATACATATGCATTTAAAGCCACATAGGTAAACAATGCAAATAGTTCGGTTGCAAAAGTACAATTCTTGTGGGGTTCAGGAAGACACCCAACCACAGCAGTTAAAGGTTAATATTAGACTTGCCAGATTTCTGAAATGTTCAACTGGGACACCAGAATGTCCTCCCCGCCCCATCCCTCCCAGTATTTCGAGTATTTAAAAGCGTACACACCCCTGGCTGGCTTTTAGAGTGTTTTAAAGGGTTGATGGTTACTAATTATGAGCCTAAAACAAGGGTAATAATGCATTAGAGTGCATTTGCACTCTAATGCATTAGTGTGTTAGAGGGCAGATGGTTACTAATTATGAGCCTAAAACAGAGGTAATAATGCATCACACAAGCAGATAAATTAACATTTTATTTCTTTAATGTTAATATTTTTAAGTTACAACACTTTGAATGAGGAATAAAAATTTGTACAATATTAACATGCTCTTTCCATTCACAAGGACTTTTTTAAAATGTCTTTTTTGGTTTTAATCTAAAAATCCTCACAAGCTAATCTGATATTAATTTTGCAAGTCAATGTTTCAAATTACTAAGTAATTTTCTTCACTGTTAATAACTTTTAGTCTGTTTTGGTCATCTATAATCAATTTTTTTTTTACCAGGACGTGGATTAAACCTGCCGGGACATCGGAATTTCGCCGGAAAACAGGGACTGTCCCGGTCAAACCGAGACGTCTGGCAGGCCTAGTTAATATAAATAGTGACATTCTTCGACAGGAGTTCCTATCTCAATCAAAAACAGTAATTTTTTGAAGAATATTCGACTTTCAATTCTTTTGGAGATATAATTTAATAACATCATAATTTATTGCGAAACGGAGATTGCATTGAGTGGATACAGCAAATAATAATAATAAAAAAAGCAGTGGCTTTTATGACGAGCTGGTAGGTTTATCTTCAGTCACTATATTACGGAGCTAAGTCTCCGTCATTCTGATTTCAAATGGGAACGCGTGATCCTATAATTATGTGTACCAAAACCGCGTTAAAAAATTCTGGCATTGGTTAAATTTCAGTCGTGCTGTTTGAGTGGTTTTACTCACTTTTTGTAAAAGAAGATGATTTTATTAACTTAGAAAAGGGAAGATTACATTCAACCAGATTTACAACTGATTTATGCAAATGCGATTGTTCACAGCATATAGCAGTATATGCAGTTGCTATACAGTCAAGCCTGTTTTTGTACGATGGATAGGGACCCTTTAAAAAAATCGCATAAAAATTGCCCTAAACTTTACGAGAATATATTAAAAATAGTTTTCGCAGTACAATTAAAAAACATTTTTTTTCTTTATGCGGAGGATAAAGATGACAAAAAAAATTCTCATGTACAAAATAACTCAAAAACTTACGATATAACTTACAATTGCTACATCAAACGAATTCAAGACAAGGCAGTTACTTTGAATCTCTCTAAATCTTTTACAATTTGATTTTCAAACACAAACTCAAACATTTTTAAAATTGTATTCACACATGCTCTCATTTTTACACATACAATACCAGGGCTGGGTAGTTGGAGTCGGGCTGATTTTTGGGTAAAAGATTTAAAGTCAGTCTAGTCGAACGCTCTAAAATTATTGTAGTCGGAGTCGGTCACTTTGCCTCCGACACCGCATCCCTGTACAAAACTATTCAAAACGTATAACCATTATCCTTCGCAGTCTGCCAACACGCAATCTTTCTGTAGTAAACTGCTTCAAAATCATTTTCGTCACTTGAAGATACTACCTCACACTCACTTTATAGATAACTTCGTCAAATAACCCTTTGACTGAAATTTTCATGTACCGCACAAAAGAAAAAGAAAGGAAAAAAAAGTCGCACAAAATGAAAATCACACACACACACACACACACACACAGAGAGAGAGACACACACACACACACACACACACACAAACAGGTTTGAGTGTAATTTGTAATTGAACTTTAAAAATCAGTATTTTCGTAGATTAGTGCCAAGTGGCATTTTGCTAACGTGTTAGCAGCTATTTTTACGAGCAACCAGAGACTTTTTCTAGTGCTTGAAACAAGGCTGGGTCCCCAGCTGTTGAGAGCAATAATCTGGGCGTAATGTCCTCTGAAGTCTTCCTCTAAGTGTCGTGAAGTTCCAATTCTTGAAGCTTCAAGATAAAATGAAAACTTTATGACTGTTGTGACAGATAGATTGATAGCAGACAGTGACAGATAGATAGATAGACAGATAGAACAAGAATGCAAGAAGTGAAAGCAATTTTTAATAGATTACAAGCTGCGTCGCCCGGCTTTGCACAGTCCACCTCTGAAATAAAAGTTATGTCAAGGGACTCGTGTTTAACAATCAGGCTTGAAAAAAAAAAAAAATTGTGGTAGATTACAGAAAAATAGCCAAAAAGGAAACATCATAAAATCTCCGCTTTCAGGAAAAGCCTCAGAATAAAAAGTCAAAATTTTATTTGTTCATATTCGAGAAAAAAATGGCAACAGATCTCAATGATTTTCTTCACGCTACAAATTTTAATAAGAGCATTGTTACGGCAAGGCTTCACTTGATACGCGTCTTATCAGGCTTAAAAGGTTTAGTATGAAATCAATCAATCAAACAAAAAACCCGGTCAGACTCCAGTGACATCTGCTGGATTTCGTACGTTTATCTATATAAACATCAGATAAGTTTATTTTTAAAGAGAATAGGTATTCAAAATTGAGTTCAAAAGTATTTGAGTTAATTTAAAAGCGGATTTTTTCTTCCTGAAAAAAAGTATTTGAAAAGATATTTTAGGTAAAAAATAAAAAATGTGAAACTTTGTTTTCAAGAAAAATTAAGTTTTGAAACAAAATTACATAAATATAAGCTGAGGAAGATGTTTATCTAGTTAAATCAATGTAAATTCCGTGTATGAAAAAATTTTGTGATAAATTATTCCAACTTTTCGCAATGAAGCATTTAAAAAATTGTTTGAGTAATGTAACTGCAAACCTTCAATAACTATAAATAGGAGATAGTATTTATTGCAATTTATACATTAAATAACAATTTCAAAGGAGCTTAAAAAGAAGTTTTCTGTTAGAAAACGTATGTGAATAAAATGTTTTGGAAATACTGTTTTTTCTCTTTTTTTTTGGGGGGGGGGGATGTAATTTTTTCTTCCAATTAATAAAAAACAAATATTGTAAATTTGGTTCTGAATGAAATTGTGCGTAATATTATGAAAGTAAACATTATATCTTATGGACGAAACTATACTGTCTATTAAACATATGAACTATGCTCAATAACTTGTATCAAGAAAAAAAAAATTTAGTTTTATTATGCAAAAATTAATTAAATATGCTTCATCAAGCACAACTGATAAATATATTTATCAGTTAAAACAGAAATCTTTATTTTTTTTTTACAATAAGAACTAATAAAATGCACAAAAAATACATAGAGATACAATTATTTTAACGAAAGTTATGTAGAAAACATATCAAATTAAAACTTGGCCATGAAACTCATCGTTAGTATCGATCATTATACATTACAATTTATATCATTAAGGAGTACGTTGTATGTTAAAGAACAAGAAATTTAAATCATTTAAAAGTGCATAGAAACAATAATGAATTCACCAGGAAAAACATGCCAATAAAAATTTCAAAATTTTTGCTTGTAGAAAAAATAAATATATAAAAATAATGATAACAGTTAAAAAAATAAAAACAAACGAGTTAAAAAGGTAAAGGGTATTCAATAGTTTATACATTGTGAGGAAATTTAAAGGGGAGATATTTCGCCACATTAATAAATTATGACACCAAAAAAGATGAAAAGTTCCACAAACTTTTAAATTATTTGCTAAGGATCAAACTAAAAAAGCATAAAAAGTGACATTTAAGTGAAAAAAAATAATTTATTAGAAATTTAAATTAAGCTATTTAGTGATCCGCCAAATCAAAACTAAACAGCATTAGGAAGCAACCACGTTACTGTAATCCAGCCAAAGATCAGTTAAAGTGTAAAATAATTCGCTAAATAAATGTATCAATTAATTAAAAAACAATAAAAGTTCCATTAAAGTATCAGAAGAACAAACATTGGCGGCAGCAATTTTAGCAATAAGAAAAGTTTTCGCCAATTTCACATGTTCCGCGAGGAGATAATTCCCCCATGATTATAATGTGAATATTAAATGGCAAGAAATATAAGGCTGTCAAATTTTGTGACGCCAAGGGATTACATATGTATATGTGCGTCACGATGCATTTGTAATCTTGGAGATTGTTTTTCATTTTATTTGTTGCCCCCGTATTTGGTTTCAATAAAATAAAGCATTTGTTGTTGTCAAATAGTTTGTTCAGCGGATTTTTTAATATTTTACTGAAACTTTTAATGTAGTTTCGTGGGTGGTTTCATTTACTGGGAGGATTATTGAAACTTTTAATAAATATATAGGTAGTAAAACTATATGTAATAAAACTTTAAACGCTTTCGATGATCTAATTTATTTATTTATCGAAACAGGATGTTATTTTGTCTTTTTTCGTGGATTTTTAATCAAAACAAAGTAAAATAATCCGCCAAGTAAAAAACGAGCTATTAAATGTGAGAAATCTCGTTAAAATATTTCGCTAAATCAATTTTAATTCTCCATTATTATGTGACATAATCAGCTGAATAAATTGACGGCCGTGTATAACCAGACAACAGTTGTCAGAATAGCAACTCTCACAACAGTTTCGGCGCATGCGCAATTATCTGTTGTTCGAATAACATAGTCAGGCAACTGTTGTCTGAATATACAATACGAAAAAGGCCTGTCTAAGAATTAAACCTTGCTGTTTATAAATTATATAGTATTTTACTGCATATTTAAAGGAGGTATTTAATGGCGCAATCATCAAGATTTCGACAATAATTGTTTTATTTTCACAATATCGGTAAGACTGCAATACATATTTTCTCTTTTGATATTATTTCGTTATAGGTACGAAGTTTGGCTTCTCTTTACCTTGCCGAAAACTGAAAAATTGCACTTACATCATAGTCGGCGAAAATTGAAAAATAAAGCTTACATCGTCGTATGTTTGCTTCTTTTTCTAATTTTACAAAAATTACACACTTTAAATTTTTATTTATGATTCGGTCAATTTAGCGAGTTGCTATTCTGACAACTGTTTTCTGGTTATACACGGTCTTTTTTTTTAATTTAGAGGAGGGGTAATGTTTGAACCCTTCTCGATATCAACTCACATTAAATGTCTCGAAAAATTTAAACGTAATCCCTAGGCCTGACTTACTAAAAGTGAGGTCCAAGGATCACAATGTTTTGGAGTCCCCTGTGCTTCAGGAATGCATTTTACCAGTAGTGAACGCCTATGAGAAATAGTTGAATCCTGAGTTGGAACCAGCTTTACCTGAAAAGGGAATTTATTTTCCCTGGTACGCCGTTTCGGCATCAATTCACCCTGTACTACACATCGGTTAACCATATCAATGAAATTTTAGGATAAAGATTGAAAAAGCAGCACTTTTTACAGCAGAAATAATTTGTTAACTAATGTAAACAAAGTTTTCCCTGGTTATACTACAGCGCTCTCTTGTGTGCAAGTCGGCGCCTTTGACCTTTTGAGAAATGACTGAACCTGATAAGACGCGCATCGAGTGAAGCCTTGGGTACAGAAAGTGGAGATGAAGTACTGAATAATAATTTGAATGGAGAAAAGCCTTCGGAAAATAGGAATTTTATGTCAAAATCTAAGTGTCATAATAAATATAGTTTTTGATTGATATCTCCACTAATTATTGTTGGAGGATTAGTTAAATAGCCAAACATAAAGACGGAAAAATTAGGAATCTAACGATACCTGGCTCGATGGTCAGTTCATTGGCGTAACTTGAACATACATAGATAGATACATACGCTCAGTTTTTAATTATATAAGATCGTGCTTAAGATACAATTGCATCTGGCACTGATAATAGGAAACCTTTTTGCCTTCTTTGAAGTGGACAGCTTTTACGTACAGTCGAGCCCGCTTAATGGAATAGCCGAAAGCAAAACTATTAACAAAGAAAAATATTTGATTGTGCAGCTTTTATTTTGTTGAATGTTGAATAAGATGGATTTCAATTTTCCTATTCTATTTTCAGACAAACTTGACTAAATTCCACACTTCCACTTTCAAATACATGCAATAAAATGGAAAACATTTTGTTTAATTTAATGATATTCCACTTGAAATAAATTGAAACAGTTTATTAAAGATTTTTGAAGGGTAGAAAAATATTTTCTCTTTCTCATTTCCACAAATGAATTTCTATTTTATGTTCATATTTTGTTTTCGAATTCGTAGAACTTTATTTACTTTTTCAGTGAAACATTTTTGGAAGCACTTAGTAATTTTGATTATATCTATAATGAGTTGTATTAGAGAGGAAATTGAAAATTGAATAAACATTCCTTTTATCAATGTTATTGCAAAAGTGGTAAACAGTGAATGTTGTATTCGAAACATGAAATAATAAAAGAAGAAGGAAGAATAGTCGAGAATTTGTGTTAAAATAAGTAGATATGATATTGTTGCATTATGTTTGAATACTTAATTATTTTGCGAACAAAATAAAGTACTTTTCACGGAAATATTCCGTAGTTTATTAATCCTGCTCTTGGATTTCATAACGCACTTCAATTTAAGTAGAACAAATATAGCATAGGATTATAAAGTTAAAAAAAAAAAAAAAATCTGGCAAAGAGAGAGAGAGAGAGAGAGAAATCTATCACTTTATTGTTTTACAAGTGGTACCCGCACGGCTTTGCCCGTAGTGGAAAATTAAAAGGTCATTTGGTTTGCCTGTATATTTACAAATAATGGATGATGAATTTCTCGTCAATATGCTATATTAATTTGCTCGTCCATGTTATGGTAATTTTCTCGGTGCAGAGGAATTAAAGCCACCAATCATGGTAAAAATAAAACCATAGTAAAAGAACAAAACTGAATTTTCGAAAAATCGCTTCAAAGTGCACATCTTCATGCTACAAACTAATTTTGTGCCAAACTTCATGAAAATCGACAAAACGGTCTAGGCACTATGCGCGTCACAGAGATACAGACATCCAGACTGAGAGACTTTCATCTTTATTATTAGTAAAGATTGTCCAGGATTTCTTGGTAGGAAAAATACCTCGTTCTCTATTAAGTTTTAGAAATCAAATAAATATGTTGATTAAGATATAGATCCGGTTAATTTGTTCAATTTTTACTTACTACAATATCTTAAATTAATTATTAAATTTAATAAAAGCAATTTTCTCGATAATAGTTGAACAAAAATAACTACCCATCCATAGAATAACTTTTATTGAGCTATTATACAAGAATTAAATTATGATATACTATATTTTGCAATTCAGGGTCCCCCGTACATATCACTACACGTTGTTTATTAGGACGGCCCTATTTTTTTTTACCCAAACCAGGAGCTGATCAACCCTTGATCGAATACCCCCAGACGCATTGATTTGCAATAACAGCTAGGAGGACATGTAAAGTAGAACTTAACTCGTATCTTTCGGTGTTGGAATGCGGTTTAAAAATTTTCACATCAGAAAATGAAGTTATTTTCTCGACGCAAATGACGAGTAGTATTCAGTGAGAGAATATTTCAATTTTACATTTCCTAGGACCATAATCATATCTTATTTGCTCTATCTAATTAACAAATGACGGAAAAATTAATTAGCGGTCTCGTAATCCATTGAAGCTTTCGAGCAAGTTAAAGTTGCTTTTTTGAAACGACAAGCAATATATTTCCCTGGGCGAATCGAGTCCCTAGTATCTCATAGTATACGCTGATTTCTAAATTATTTCAAAAATATTCCTCAAGTATTTAAGCATGGACTGGTTTTTGAAATATTTACATCGCTGTTTAAAGTAAAAGCGAAATGAAATACAAACGTATAGACGAAGCAAAACGTCAGGCTTTTAACGCATTGCGAAACATTTTGTAAACTGTTGTTACTTTTGTTTCATCTGTTTAATTTGTTTAGATCTTTATAAATTTGGTACTTACTCTATTGATTTTCATTAAAAATTACCTTACTTTTTGGATTTTTATCTGTCTGATGGTTTTACATGCTTTGTCTCAGCATTAACATGAGATACATGCTTGTCGAGAAATAAAAGATATATCCCATAGTTGGCATTAAAGATTTTTTCCAAGGTTTAGGTTACTTTTTTTTTTCATTTTAAAAACATTATTATTTTTTGATTCATTTGTAAATAATGTTTTGAAATTTTGTTCGCTAAAAAACGATTTTTCATGCATGCTTTATGTTCCTTATGAATAACTAGCCGCCTTCGCCGCCTGGCTCAAACTCAGCCCATGCATTTAAAATCACTCATACTCATGAATTTGTTTTCAGAAAAATGTATCATTTTGGGGACAAAATGACTACGTATCTTGGCGAAAATAAAGCCCTGAATCGTGGCTTAAGTAACGTGTTTTGCTTCTTGATTGTGGTTTCTTATTAGCTGTATGATAATTCACAATCAAAAAACACCACATTCAAGGAGCAAAACAGGCTACTTCACTGTAGCAGACATAGAGGAAAGCATCATTTAGCCCCAAGATGGCGGACGTGTCACTACTTAAGCTACGATCTAGGATAGAGCCGCTATATAGGGGCCTGAATTTAGGGCTTTAGGCGATAACACGTAGCAGTATAACTCTTTAAAACTCAAGATAATCTCCGTTTTATAATATAAAAATATTACTTTCTGTCTGGGTGAAAACGCGTCCCAATATACGTCTAAAAATCAAGGTAAGTCTCGTTTTAGAGTACGAAATCAACTTAACATGTAAAAATAGACACAGGAGCTAAAAACGACAACGGTGCAAATGTCAGAAAAAATTATTTTTTCCTTACTTAATACCCATAACTTTTTTCCTCGTTATTTAATCGCCTCCATTCATTTTTAACGTTGGTGGAAAGTGTTCTAAAAATGTATTTTTTCCGCTCTTTCCAATGAAACCAAATTTCAGTTCATACGGTAATTATTTACAGTAGAAACATCCATTTTTGGGTCAAAAAATTAAAATTTGAATAAAAACAGAACTATTTATCTATTTTTTTTCGATATGATCTATAAAACTTCTCAGCACTAACCTAGACAAACTAAAAATTTCAACGACATCGGTCCTGTAGTTTCCGAGTTTACCGTGGACATACAAACTTGGAGTTTATGTTTTATTTATATAAAGAAAGATATACTAGTAATAATGTCTATGCAAATAATCTTTGTGCAATAAATTCAAAATAAGTGAACATCAGTTAAAAACTTCCAAACCAGAGTGCATAAGAAATTATTTACAAAGCAAAGATAGACCGCCCCCACCTAATTTCTAATACCCCTATAAATGAGGGTGATAAAAGAACTAAGCATCTTTACCAAACTGGAAATATTAAAGTATGACCGCGAAAAGTTGACACTCGTCTCCGCCTTTTTTCAGAATTGTCCATTTTTGTGAAGAGACGATAATGGAGATGTAAGTTGAAGAAGTGAATTTGCAAGTGTATCAATAGTTCTAGAGCTTGAATGCATCACCTTCGAATCTAAGGAATTAGCCAAAGAGGTAAAACATTTTAATTTTGTTCGGTCAAGGTAGATGTCTCATTGGACAGGTCACATCCTACGTTAGTGGGTGGGTCTTGATTTTACTTTTTTCGGTAGCCATTGGTCAGAGATGACAACGTTTAATATAATTATTTTCAATTGAAAATTGATGAAAGTAGGGCTGCAATAAAGAATGCAAAGCTTGTCATTTTTACTTTTTCGCCAACTCAATGCAGTTATTGCTGCAACTTAACCTTTCAGTTATAAATAATCACATTACTTTTTTTTTCATATCGCCAAAATGTTGCTAAACTTCAAAATATAGCACGCGTCCTTTCTTCCTTCTCTACCTATTTTAAGGAATGGACTCGTTTTCTCAAATGATTGACAAGGGTCATTTGTTTGCGGTCGGACTATATCGTAGAAATGTCATAATAAATTATGTGCTGATGAGTTATCTTTACTAATAGTAAAGCTGAAAGTCTCTCTGTCTGTCAGGATCTCTGTGACGCGCATAGCGCCTAGACCGTTCGGCCGATTTTCATGAAATTTGGCACAAGGTTAGTTTGTAGCATGGGGGTGTGCACCTCGAAGCGATTTTCGAAAATTCGATGTGGTTCTTTTTCTATTCCAATTTTAAAAACAAAATTAACATAAGATGGACAAGTAAATTACGAAATTATCATAACGTGGAACCGTAACATGGGCACAAGCCGATTGGCGAGATATGAAATTATCATATCGTGGAACCGTAACATGGGTACAAGCCAATTGGCGAGAAAATTCACCATACATTATTTGTAAATATACAAGCGAACCAAAAGGCCTTTTAATTTTTCTATTACGGGCAAAGCCGTGTGGGTACCACTAGTATGCTATAAATTCAAAATATGTGAAGATCACTTAAAAACTTCTAAATCGGAATTCATAAAAAATTAGTCACAAAGCAAATATTTTCTAAATTTCTAACGCTCCTATAGTAAAGAAATAAAAGAACGGAACACAAACATATATTTGTGAAGCAAGATAACTGAGACATATGTATTCTTTTGATTGAAAAGAAAACGGAAATGGAATATATCTGATGAGACAAGATACTTTTCAATGCTCCTCTTCGGTTTCACTTAGAAAAATATTTGTAGTTTTTCGATATTTTCCCCTAAATTTCAGGAAATAGAAGGCAGAAAATAATTGCTAAGATTTTTCTTTCAAACCAGAACAATTATGAAGGGGATGAATTTCAAAAAACTGAATAGTTGAAATACAAGTTTTATAGCCGAGAGATAGGGTTTCTTATTATATCTTCGTTTTCTCTCCAATTCTATACAGCAGTATCTTGCTGAATTTTTTTAGAACTAAAAGCATATTCTTCTGTTTTAGCTTATACCTTGATAGTAAGAAAACTTAATGCGTTAACTTACGGGATAAGATTCATGAAATTGAGTTTCGATTTTTACATTACAGTAAAACAAAGCCAGAATACATGAAATACACCGCCAGCTCAGTCATTCCAGCCGAGGACTGCAGTTTAATGCTTATCAGCACTCATTAGCCCGGCATAGTAAGTGACTGAGCTGGAGATGGAAAATCTCCGGTCAGTGCTAATTCTATATTTGCTACCAGTTTGTTTGGCACTCTCGGCTTCCTTAAGAGGTTTTCCACCTCCAGCTCAGTCACTTCCTATGCCGGGCTGATGAGTGCAAATAAGCACGAAACTGCAGTCCTCGGCTGGAATTGACTGAGCTGGCGATGTATTTCATGCATTTCTGCCTTAGCCCTGGCTATAGGGCGGTAACTTACTAAAAAAAAGCCATGATGTTTATCTGTTAAGAAACGGTAAATATTAATCTTTGCGATTAAGTTCTGTGCAAGTCTCTGTGTCTCCTCCAAACTGGCAACGTCTACCAGGTCAATACTGGTACCTACCGTTAGATGCAGGACAGTCATTCCGCCCTGTTCAAAAAAAAAAAAAAAAGATTGATACTTCCTTATTTATTCCAATTTAAGACATTTTCACATAAGTCCTGAATATGGGGGTGAAAAAATACTTGCACAAAAATATTGTATGTCCGTTGAAAGCGCTGAGTTTTCTGCTGAAGATAACATTTGTTCGAAATTTTTAAGGGGGTCCGGGACACAAAAATCCTCAAATTTTGAAAAATTTTTTTATAATTTGAAAAATTGCTCCGTTTTTTTCTGCTTAAGAGGACGTTTGAATCTTGTTTCCACCTTAAATAGAACGAAAGTTATAGTTATTTTTGTTGCATGCATCTAACGAATGTGTACATAACTTTAAAACTTTAAACGCGTTTTTCTCCATGATGCAATTTTTCCCGATTTCTTGCATTCAAACTCTTATAAGTCAGGAACCGATAGAGATAAAGTAATGAAACTTGGAGCATATCTTTTTCAAGCAATTTACTTTAATTTTTATTCGGCGAATTTGAAAAAAACGTTTACTGCAAAAGTTATGATTTTTTTAAAAAAAAGTATCTTCGAATTTTTCGAAATTTTTCTTCAAATATTTTTTATTTCTTATTGAATCAATATTTTTAAAATCGCCGAATAAAAATTAAAGCTTAGATATTTGTGCATACTTTTTTAAAAAAAATTGAAAATTGACCAACAATATTTTGAGTTATAGCAATTTAAAGCAACCCCATTTTTTTGAAAAAAACTAATTAAATTTAAATAAAAAAATTTTTTTTTTTCATATTTATGTTATGATTTTGCTTATTAAATAAATGATGAATCAGTTCAAAAAATTTCAAAACTCTAAAGTACATAATAAAAAAATTTTCAAAATGTGTCCCGGACCCCCTTAAGCTGAATAAAAACGAGTTATAAGCTTCCCAGTTCCATGTTTGAAGACTTTCATCAACTCAATTCAGTATTCAGCGTGTCATCTCAACCCTCTGACGATAGCTAGAATTGCGTATATAATTCCCGCTTTTCGCCTGACTGTGCAAAGCTTTTCTCAAGTCAAATCTTTAAATAAATTTGTTTCCGTTTCATAAGTATCTAAGATTTTAAAGGTATAACAGCTTAATTTGATTTTTTGTTCTTGTTGGCTTGTGCCAGCTGGGCGGACAATTTGGGATGCGCCGCTTCTCATTTCCAACTGTACCATAATTTGGTGCGAAATCCGACTTCCACAGTACACACATGCCATAGGAACCCGTTTATAGGGTGGGAAACATTCACAGCAAGCACATTCACGCAAGGAAAGAACAAGGACAGGAGAGAGAAAGTACATCCATGCTCGAGCCGGGATTCGAACCCGGGAACTCCTCATCACAGTCACACTTCTATGACAACTAGACAAGGTGGCCGGCAGTCTTATTTACAAGTACATTAATTATTCTTAAGCGATTTTTTTTTTGATTTTTTTTATGTGCAACGAGCAAATACTATTTTATAGAAAAAATATTATTCGTTTATTAGAAGATTGTCTTCTGCATTAATTGTTTTCGCAAGTGGGAAAATCCCCAAAATTGGAGGATTTCGACCTTCACCGGTGAATTACCGGAAATATGCGGTCTTTCTATTGCTATGTGACTGTTGATATTCACCGGCTTCATTCGACATTTTCCAGTCTTGGCTTTTTACAGCAACATATGCAACCTGGAGTTATTGAAAAGAGACAGATGCACAAACATGTTATGGCCATACTATACATAGCAAACACACTAAGGAACATAAAACTTAGTAATAGTAATGACGCACAACATGAGATGAAAGTTTTTCTAAATATATTTTCATGAAAAAAAAATTGCTATATGTCAATACAGTGTTCAGTATTTTATTTTCATCAACACATTTTTTTTTGCTGAAAACTCGCGATGAACAATCAATTGTTTAAGATAAAATTTTTATACTCTTCATTATGAAAAAAAAAGTAGAAGAAGAAAAAAATTAATGTATGATAATGATTATAAAAGGAGCTTTAAATATCATCGCAAAGATTAGTGAAGGGGAAAAATGTTTTCACAAAGGCTTAATGTATAAAAAAATAGCTAATATACTTGACATTGTTCACTTTGACGCAAAACGTGCCTTCTTTGCTTGGTGCTTCAATACGACTTGTTTTAAATGTGAGATAAGTAAAAGTAAATTGTTTGGCAGATTAGCGTGAATGCGTGAGAGAAATATTTGAAAAGTTATTTATGTTTAAAAAATAAAAAATCGAAATTTTAATTTTGAATAAAGAATTTTTCAGCAAATGGTTTTTTTATGTCCTGTGCATACGCGACTTCATTCATCATTGTAATTCACAGTAGCACCCCAAAATTACGTGTCATTATAAATTCAACAAAATGTTTTCAGGACGTAACTTTCTATAATAAATAAATATAAAAGCACGCATTTGTTTTGCTTAATTGGGATGAAAGGTAAAATATTAATTTACTTTGTAAATTTTTGTCACTTAATACATTTTAATGTAGAATATTACTATTATTAATTAAAAAAGGGTTTCGTAAAAAATATGCTCAACGTAAAATTGAACGCAAACCAAACCAGTAATCTGGTGCAGTGAAATCCCGTTACAACGAATATCAATGCAACGAAATATCCGTTTCAACGAATCAAATTTACAGTACCGATTTCACTTCCATTACATAGCTTGAATTTCATTACAACAAAATTCCTGTTACAACGAACAAAATTTTCCTTTGCACGATAAAGCTAACGTACAATAGCTGACAAAAATGCGGAAAAATGACGCATGAAAAATTTGTTGTTTTTGCTCTTTACCTGCTCGCAGCATCGGTGATGTTTGAACTACTAATCTTTTTTACTCTTTTTTACTTCCTTTTACAAAAAAGGAAGTATTGTATTCACGAAACAATTTTCACTCAAAAATCGACCTTAATTTTACATTTTTCTCACCCCCGAATGAATGTTGAGTTTTTTTTTTCTACCCGACCACACGCGGATATATACTAGAACGTACAGACACCCAAAATATCCATTTTGACGATCCCCCAGTTAATTACAGCGAGTTTTCTCGTGACGTCTGTATGTACGTATGTATGTGCGTATGTGCGTATGTATGTCGCATAACTGAAGAACGGAATGTCCTAGAAAGTTGAAGTTTGGTTTAGACTCCTAGTGGGATCTAGTTATGCACCTCCGTTTTTGGTTGCATTCGGATGCTCCAAAGGGGGTCTTTTGCTCCTTTTTGGGGGGAAATCATTGTTAATTTCGATGTAAACTCAGGTGGTATTAGTAAGGTAAGACAAAACAACGTTAGAAGAAGCTTCTTCTAACGTTGTTTTGTCTTACTTTACTGTTCAGCACAAAGGTATTTATTTATCAAGTGGTATTATAATTTGGTGGACACTTGGCGATATACCGCGAGTCTTTTGGTCGCCAAGTTTTGTTGCCAACTTGGCAACAAATTTGGCGATTTTTTTTAAACTCTGGTTTCAATTTGGCCACTGTTGGTGATATTTTGAGAGTAAACTATTAAATCACATCAAAACTGCCAATAATGAAAAATTGACATTTAATTGGAGTAAAAGGAAGTCATGTGATGCACACATCAGCTCGTTTAAGCTATGCAGTCCAAAAGCAATTAATGATTTTGCTTTCAAATCAAACTGAATGGTTATTTCAAGATAAAGTGTAACACTTTCTTTTCATTTGGTGTGATCAATCTTTTTTTTTTCTTGTTATCATCATTCACTGTCATCAGTCGTTTCCTTCAAGATATACTTAAGAAGAAATTCCAAGTTCTATATAGAAATGGTCGATAACCATAACATCGATACCTCATGTTACGTTTCAATCTCATAAGTCATTATTGTGCTATCCTCTGATGTAACAAATCATCTTATCATCCAGATTAATGGTATTTCTGTTCAACTTCGAGGCTCTGTCGGGCGATATCCTGGATCCTTCCGGCGCCATCCTGTTTTTGGCTTTTCTCCGAGAATTCTGACAAAATTTTCTATGCTGGCGGTGCTCAAATATGACTGACTGTTGGTGGAATTCATTCATTAGTTTACAGACGGAAGAAAGAGCTCCTGATTGATGAACAGCAGATTCGCGACGATATAATCGTTGTGATTTGTATTCGTGGAATGTTTGTGCTTAAAAGTAAACCAAAAAGCGATATTAATGGTTTACTTCTAAATCTATACAGGGTGTTCCGGTTTAACCTGCAAGGCCTCTATTTTCGCAACTATTAGTCTTAGATGCATACTTCCAATTGAAAAATTGTTCAAAACCAAATGCAGAGATGAGATGTTGAAAGTTTGAAGCGAAAAGAAAATTAAGTCAAAAAATACAAAATTTAACTTTTTATACGGGCCCTAGGTCCTCTAACTTGTATTTAGGGAAATTATCTCCATTGAAAAATATTACAAACATTAAAAACTTGACATTTGCGCGATCAAAACTCAAGGACACATTCGAGTTCAAAGTTTTAAGGGACCATACAGAAGATGAAATCAAAACTTATAGCTCTATGCTCACATATAATTTTAAATACTTGTCAACAGCTATATTTCCCCCTAAAATGTGTTACTGAAGTGACGTTAGTCACAAAACGCTGCGTTTCATATCTCGGTGAATATTGGTCGTATTAATGTCGAACTTTTTGAGTTGGAATTATTTTTCAATGGGGATTATTTCCATCATTATAAGTTAGGGGACCTAGGGCCAGTTTAAAAAGTTAAATTTTGTATTTTTGACTCATTTTTATTTTTTTTCAAACTTTCACTATCTTATATATAACTCTGCATCTGATTTTGAACATTTTTTCAATCGGAATTATGCATCGGACGGATGGTTGCGAACATAGAGGTCTTGCAGGTTAAACTGGAACACCCTGTATGCGTACAATAGCTGAATTGAATCCCACCTTTGGAGCCCAAGCTCCCAGAGAGATCCAAAGAGAGGGTCATGTGGGTCATGCCCTCCCCCCAAACCTTCGACACTATTATACATCCACATTGGGTTCAAACTATTTATGTTTTGAATGAAAACGATTGCAGTATTCTTTTCTTAATTCATTCAAAAAAGTAAACATTTAAAATGCTACTTCTTTTTACTGCTTAAGAAATAATTAGTTAAGATTTTGATCCTATTAAGTGCATTTTTTTTCCTTGTCAATTTGATGCTTTTGTTGACATCCAAGCAGATTCAGAATTTTTTTGCTGAATTCAATTGGAGGGTTATTTGATTTTTTAATGATATGTTTAATGGTTCTTGGTGGCATATAAATGTTATGCCAAGATTTTTGAGAGCTTGCTACGACCGCGTTACCGTTGCGCTGCCATGTTAGGACATCAGGGATGGGCACTTAATTCTTGGCATGTAGAACCATATATGCCTCTAGAATCTGTAGTCCCAGATAAAACTTTTGCATTAAAGGAATATTTTATAGTAGATATACAGCATTCATGTGAAACTCAATTTTTTTAAACTCCCAGAAGTTCTATAAAATCTGTACTGCTCCTTCTCCGGTAATTGCTTTTTTTTTTTTTTTTTTTTTTGCGTTGTTTCTCTATTTTCAAATTAAGAATTTATGAGGGAATTATTCAATGTCAATTGTTTTAATGTAACAACCGATCTACCACTCTAGTTATCATGTTACTCTACAGTTGGAGTAACTGAAATTAATTTTACTCAATGGTTTAAGTATCGATATCTATTAGAGTTGTACACCGCTTGAAAAACATGTTGGAACTATGCTATCAAGAATTATTTGGTAATAGTGTAACTGGCGATTTTCTGCTCCTATTAGCTGAATGGATGATGCCACTAAACTCCATTTTCTTCATATATAATTCAAATGAACCACCTGTTCAGTAACTGGATAACTGGAGTGGTAGATCACCTACAACGCTGTTGCGTATTCTTTTTGAGTCAAAAACTTGTACCTTGGAATCTGAAATCCAGTGTTCTATTGAAAATACAGGAAAATCTGTTTGTTACACGTACTCTCTCTCTCTCTCTCTCTCTCTCTCACACACACACACACACACACACACACACACACACACACACACACACACACACACAAAAAAAAAAAACACTTTAGTATGCAACTTCCAGCCTCCAGCCCTAAGCATCCAGCCCCTAGCATACATTTGAATTTTAACATCTTGAATTCAAACTATGTTTTTCGCAATCACGAAATTGCAATAGATCACTACTCGCTGGGTTTCTTGTTTATACAAATGGCTCCTATCGCAATATTAAGAGCAAAAAACTTAAACTCAAGATATCAAAATTCAAATTAGTGCCAGTGACAGGATGCTTAGGGCTCGATGCTGTTTTTGTCTTAAGAGGATTGTGTAAAGTCTAGGGGGTCGTGCTCCAATGTTGACTCACCAATAATGTAGGATTCATTCAATTGTAACGAGGAGACAAGCGATGTGTCATTATTGGACAATTTACTTGCCCCCAGAACGAAGAAGAAGAACAAGTAGTAGAACAAGGAGAAGAAGAAGAGCAAAGAGAAGAGGAAGCAGAAGTATTAGAAAATTATGAATCAGATGGATAAATTTCTCAATTTTTGTTTTTAACTTTACACCGCTTCTATCATTTTTTGCATTTTAGATCTTTGCCAATATCTTTGATTATTCAATAGCTTCAAGTCAAAGAGAATCACAACAGATCCGTGGAATAAGCCTACCGAAAAAAACACATTAAAAAAAAAAAAAACAAACCGCGCCAAGTACACTACCTCAAAGGTGGCGTGGAAACGGGTGTATATTATGAAGATTACAACTCTTCCGACTTTTTGAAACGTTTTATCTCAAAAACAGAGACTCTTGAAAAAGAAGAGAATTGAGACACTTTTTATAGATAGTTATCTGAGCTACAATTTTTGTCTGTGCTAATTTTATAATAAAACTTAACGTTTTCCTAAAAATCGAAAAAAAAAAGTTTTTTATTTTTTTTTATATTTTTGACTCCGAGGAATTTTTTCCTTCGGGTCGCATCTTTGTAGATTTCATTTATAATGGTGTTTTGAACAATCCTACTAATTTTCAGCTGGGTGCAAATTTTTTGTGACCTTACTCCTATTTTTTGGTCTAATTTGACCGCACTAAAAAGTTTTTTTCCTTTTAAAATAAAGCCTTGATACATATCAACTTTCTTGGACCCTCTCTAACATTACATATATGAGCTCCCATGTACAAATGATATTCGAAATTTCTACTGAGTCATCTTCTTTACTGAATAAAGGCAAACGGCGATCATTAGTAATAGTAAGGGGTGTCGCCAGAAAGCTTCGATCAGAAATGGCGCCAGTCTACCTGTTGCCGACTAAAGTCGAACAATGCTTTTCGTTATGATAGAAAGATTTCTGGAGAGCTCTCCCTTTGAGAGGTTAGAAGCGTTCAGTTAGAAACCGTCGCGTCGTTCAAAGCGCAAAGATAGAATCACTTTTCGCAAATATTCACACGAGTTCAAGTTAATAGCGTTTATAAATTATTTTCAAATAAAAAAAAGAACCGACTTCAAAAAACACCTAGGAACTAAAAAGCAGAAAAATAACTGATTACACTTACATACGATTTCCTACCCAAATGTATAAATCAAATTTATTTTGCAATTCCAGTACAAAAAAATCAAGTAAACTAAACACCCAGTTATAAAATAGACACTGATTTTAATTACTATACGATGAATTTTTTTAATACCTAACTAATTATATACGATCTCTTAATTTTTAATAACTATTTGAAGTCGGGGCCTTCAATAAACTACTATTTAACGTAACTGAGTAGGTTTAGTTTTAAAGACTTTCGCGTTTTGTTAAATTAGTATTTAACTCAGGATTTGGAGAATTGTTAGTTACGTTAGGTAGTAGTTTACAGGATAAGCTTCTGGATTAAGGTCAATTCGTACTAGATATGAGCCCAAGTAAAATAGTTTGAGAGCATAGGCTTTAGTTCTGCAGCAAGGTGGGTCTAACTTTGCTGGTTTGACCCCGGAACTGAAATAGCGTTTTCTTTCGAATTTGAAATTTTGGCACAATATTTGCTCTCCTAACATTTTTTGCGTCTCTTGTTAGTACAACGTAGGGGCGGTGGAATTTATTCTATACCGTGAATGCATACTGTTGGGTGATACTGTCATGCAATATCAAGAAAAGAGTAAAAAAAGGTTAATTTCAAAGATAAAACCATTGCCTTCTGGAGCTAAACTAGAAACTTTGAACCCCCATTGCGACCAAACTAGGACCTATGCAGTCAAATCGCTTTATTTGGGCTCATATCTAGTGGAAATGAACCTAAATCCAGAGTTATGTCCACATCCGTGACCCTCAAGTTCGTGCCGTTTGGTAGTTAGCTGAAATTGAGGCACTACTTTCTTCATTAAATAAATCAATAAAAAGCGAAGGAACTGTCTCACAGTTTTGTTTTTGGCACCATTGGAAAAAGCGATATTTTTTACTCCAGATCTAACTCGACTTTGGTCGAAAAAATGAGCTTCTAACCTCAAAGGAAAAAAAGTTACAAGACCATTTAAATAAAGTTCAAAAAATCTCATTTCCCTTCAAGTTGTTAATCATTTAATTTTCGCGTTTCCATGTTTATACTTTTTGAATCTATTGTATCTTTCACATTTTAATTTATTAAACTTATTTTATTTTATGTTTCCATTATTACGCTTTTTAAATCCATCTTTTCTATTCTAATTTCTTAAAAGTCTTTTGATACTGTCATCATTGTTTGGAAGGGAAATTTTGCATGATGTTTTTTTTTCTTTTACTTATAAGCCTAATTGTTGAGCATAAGTCACTTGACGCAATTTTTATTTTCATGGTAGACCGAGCAAAGCCGGGCAATGCAGCTAGTTATGCATAGATATGATTCGAAATTATGCATTGTTGTACATGGTTCCTTGTATTGGAATATCTTATACAATTAAAAACTGAGCGTATGTACCTACGTACCTATGTTCAGTCCAAGCTTCTTCTTCCGAACGACAGTGAACTGACCATCGAGCCAGGTATCGATGGATTCCTAATCTTCCCGTCTTTATGTTTGGCTATTTAACATAATCCTCCGATAATGATTAGCGGAGATATCAGTTAAAAACTATTAATTATGGCACTTAGATTTCGACATAAAATCCCTATTTTTCGAAGGCTTTCCCGCATTCAAATTATTATTCCGTTCTTCATCCCAACTTTCCGCAACAATGCTTTTATTAAAATTTATACCGTGAAGGAAATCATTAAGAAGAAAGATCTGTTGCCATTTTTTGTCTCGAATATGAGCAAATAAAATTCTAGGTTTTGTTTTAAAGGCTTCTCCTGTAATCGAGGGATTTAAAATGTTTGCTTTTTGGTTATTTTTCGCAATCTGCCGCAAAGTTTTACTGATTTTCTTTTCTTTCTTTCTTTTTTCTTGTTCTTTTTTTGTTCAAGCCTGAGTGTTGAACACGCATCACTTGACGCAACTTTTATTTTCGAGGTGGACCGTGCAAAGCCGGGCGACGCAGCTATTATTACACTGAAAAGGCAAAGTCTAAATTTCCGGAATAAATTGCAAATATATGCATAAAAATGTCACGGCCGTGCAGATGGATTGAGCTTATTTTTAAGATTGAAGTGTATAACTTCCTTTTAGTGCAGTAAGATGTAACCTAGCATAACCTTTTGTAAATCCTAAATATAGAATAATGTATAGACAGATAATGAAAACTTAACTTTCAGCGCACATTGTTTAGTTGCACGGAGCCTGCTTTCTCTCCAGCACATTTGCCTCATTCTATGTTGGGTCTCGGCAACAGGTCGTCTGGCGCCATCCGAGATCGAAGTTTTCCTCCCTTGACAACCCCGCAGGTGCTAATGGCTCTTCGACCCGGCAGCATCTGAAAGAAGAATGGGTTATATCTCGTCAAAAATCCATTATTATTACGGCGAGAGAAGATTAGGTTCTCTGGGAATAAAAAAGAAACTTGCACAAAGTACAATCATTAATATATCGCCGTGCAGGCTCCTGGTTTGAAAAAATTAATGTATTTATATGCATATAGGCGCGGTAAGTGTTGTTTTTCGATATGTTGAATATGTACTCTCCCCACTCAGAGGAAAATATTGAGCTAAAGTGCCTGGCTAGCATCATTGCTCTTCCAAGACAGTTGAACCTGATGTTACACAAGGAAAGATTATTCTAAAATCTATTAAAAAATATTTTGCTTGCCTTTTAATGGAGGGTCATTCCATAGTGACTAACGTAGCATTCGCAGCTGATTTTCTAACTCTTTTTACTTAAAACCCGAAGCAAATATTTTAAATCTGCATATTAAACCAATATATATATACAGAGATTTAAAATGTACAAGGTGACTATTTTTCATTTTTACCAAGAATTTGAAGCAAAACAATCGCTGATAGGTATTTTATCAGCAAAAAAGGCATTGTGACTATCGTAACATTTTTGCAACCCTGAGAAACAACGCTTATGTTACGACGCAAATTTTTCTGAAAGTTACGCAGGCATTTAAAATTGGTAGACATGTTTGAAAAGGGTTGTATTTTAAGAAATAATACTAAATATTAGTTATAGCTAATTTTTTTTTTAGCCCTCAGTGGTACTTTTACTAAAAACTGTGCGTGACTAACGTAACCATTGAATAACAAGCGATGCATACATATAAAAAACTTTTTGTAATTAATATCTTGCACTTACATTACTTTTACACTGTTTAGGAACATTTTAAAGTTTCATTATGATTCTTTCTTTACTTTTTTTCTACATTAGTGTAAGAAATTGAATGGAAATATTCAGTTTAATGAACTAAATTTGAATGTGCAAAAAAAAAAAAAAAAAAAAAAAAACAAACTGCTGAATAACATCTTTTTTTTTTTTGGCTATTAAATCCTTAATGTCTCAATTTTAATAAACAAACTTTATACAAGTTGATAGTCTCATCATATAGTATACTGTCAAAGTACTAGTTAACGTCATAAGAAATTCCGTAGTACGTTTCAACGAAATATTATTCTTCAAGGTTTACTGATTCATCGAACGAATAGTGTTGTATATGTTGATTTAAAATGTAATATTTAAAAAAAATCAAAAATTTTTGAAGAATTCATTTTAATTCCAGATATCACCACAAATGTTTAAATTTGTAAATCATCATTTATGCATTTTCTTTAATATTCTACAGCAGCGTTTGTTGTCAGTGTCATAAAACATCTTTAAATGTTTTCCAATGAGCTGCCATTACTTCGTTTCAGTAATTAGTGGAGTTATTTTCTGAAAAATAAACGTTCTTCTTCGTTAAGATGTCTTTCTATTTTCTTATTTCTTTAGCTTGGATTGTTGTGTTGAATCCCTATTCAGCAGAGTACTCATTTTGCTTTACCCACCCTTCTTTTTAAAAAACAATAATTCATCTTTAAATTTTAAGTATTTCTTTTAAAAGAAGATCTTTAAAAAAGCCTTAAAAAAAAAAAAACGTAGACAGAAGGTCTGCATTACAACATTTCTAGAGGTATTTTTCACCCTAAATATTTTTAATCAATGTAGAATGTCTACTTATTCAAAACTGTTAATGAAAGTGTACTTTAAATTAAATAAGTTTTAAACAATAACAGTCATTTAAAAAATGTTATGTTAGTCACAGCTCAGACATTACGTTAGTCACACTAATTATTTTATATCTTCGGTATCTAAAACAAATATTTTGCACTTTTTAAGTAGATATGATACAGATGTAAGAAAATTAAAAGTGTTGACTGGTACAATTATCTTGTTTAGTTTTTAAACTGAAAATAGTACATTTTCGTGACTAACAACCGAACTAATTAAAATATTTATCTTATGATGTATCTAAAGAGAACAATAAATTTTATTGGGCCAACATCTAATCTTTTAGAATAAAGATAGTTCTTTTAAAAATTTGCAAAATATTTTACATTACGCAAGAAAACTAAGAGGTAAGTTTTTTGCGTATGCTAAGCATTTTACAACCTTGCACATTTAGAGCCAGAAGAAAAGCACTGAATGGAAGTTTTCCAAACTGCTACTGGATTTATATACTTGGAAGTATGCTGAATGTAATGATAGGTCACCATTAGGGCTTTGTGAAAAAAAAAAAAAAAAAATTCTGAGGCTGAGGTTGACATTTCTATGGAATGACCCTGGAGATAAAATTTTGAGGTGTCAAGTAATAAAATTATATTTCAGGCAATGAGAGAAGCAAAGGGATGTAAGGGTCAAGGTCAAATTTAAAAATTTGGAGATAACCCGTACAAATGGTAGATGAACCTCTCCTCTGTCTTGGAGC
Organism: Uloborus diversus; assembly: GCF_026930045.1. Lineage (NCBI taxonomy): Eukaryota > Metazoa > Arthropoda > Arachnida > Araneae > Uloboridae > Uloborus > Uloborus diversus. Next base: position 103,814,254 of record NC_072734.1, read on the forward strand.
AAGATATAGCAAGCCTGGTAGGTGCTGCTACACAGCATGATTTAGAAAACTTTTCAATGAAAGTCTGCCTAGGACTGTAACTTTAAACGAGTTTTAGTCAAAACTTGAAAATGTCCACTCATACCCCTTTGCTTCTAATTACTTTATTTGTCGTTTATAATATAGCCGAAATTGTATGACTTAAAAAAGGGAAGACATGACACACACGCGTACATTTTTCCAGATGGTTCTAAAATAGATGGTTTTAAAAATGTATAGCAGGCGGTGGCGCACACAGGAATTTTGTTAGGGGTGGGTTCAAGGTCGAAAGGCCCATTCCCATATCCATACCCCAATACTCCATCAATCACATTGACTTGTAGTAAGTTACCGCCCTAAGCCAGGGCTAAAGTAGAAATACTTTAAATACACCATCAGCTCAGTTATTCCATCCGAGGACTGGAGTTTCGTGCTTTTTAGCACTCATCAGTCCGGAATAGGATCCACATGAGCTGGAGGTGAAAAACCTCTTAAGGGAGCCAAGAGAGCCAAACAAACTGGTAACTAATGCAGAATTAGCAAACCAAATGAGCGACCGCAGCAATGGTGCGGTTCAACTCAAAGATTGATGGCAAAGCTTTAGGGTGGTAACTTACTACAAAATACTATGATTTGCCATCAATCTTTGAGTTGAACCGCACCATTGCTGCGGTCGTTCATTTGGTTTGCTAATTCTGCATTAGCTACCAGTTTGTTTGGCTCTCTTGGCTCCCTTAAGAGGTTTTTCGCTTAAAGCTCATGTGAATCCTATTCCGTGCTGATGAGTGCTAAAAAGCACGAAACTGCAGTCTTCGGATGAAATAACTGAGCTGGTGGTGTATTTTAAAAATTGACTTTTATTTTATCGGTTCCCGAAAACGAAAACAATAAAAATAAACTGTTGAATAAATAATTAACACTATTTAATGAAATACACTTAAATAAATAGAGAGCAAAATAAATTACGCTTTTACATTTCTCATAATTAAAAAAATTATTCAAGTTCATAGAATCTCCTTTCAATCTGTAATTACAAAACTAAAAATATGTTTATTACAGTGCATTCATGAATGATCACCATTCTGCTTCTAAAAGGCAATTCGTTAGTGCACAATATTTTAAAAAATCTTTTAACATGAGGATTTTAATTTTTCACTTATTAGATTGAAACTGTTGTTGCCTTTGTTTGAAACTACTCCCCGTACTAAATACATAGATTAGAAATCAATCGAGGGAAAAGAAAAACTATGGAAGGGGTCCGGACCCCCATAAACCCCTCCCTTGTGTGCCTCCCTGATAACAGGAAAACGGTTAAGGATAAGAAAAAACATTTCTTACAGAACATTCATGTGGCAGGGGATATATTTTTTCCTCCATAGTTCCTGATTTTAGTTCAAAAACTTTCCAATAGATGGCGCTGCATGTAGAACGCCCGTAAATAAAAGGAAAATAATTGAAAAGTTCTGCATAATTTTGCGGCATTTTAAATAAATGACATGTCATTACAAGATTTTTTAATTGAACACCATCGACTTTAATTACATGCTGATTGACTTAACAGTTGTAAAAATTTATAACGGGAAAGCGCTTCTCGCTTAAAAGCAGTGGAGTTGTTTCTTTTTGTCAAAAGTACTACTTTTAGTCACTGAAATTCTTAGAACGAGCAAAAAAAAAAAAAAAAAAAAAAAAAAATCATTTTTCCAATGTTTAATTTTTAATTAATTTTTTATAATGTCCAATTTTGGAAATAAGGCGTGATCTTTATGACTTCACAAGTGATTTACTTTGGTGCGCTACTCCACTGGCGTGCTGAATGCTCACGCTTGCTACTCTACCGCATTGTCAGCATATTTTGTGTACTTTGCTGTACCGCGTTTCCAGGTTATGATAATTCAGAAGCGAATTAAATATTGCGATCTACACGTGCTATCAACCCAACCATATCGTTGCCAGTACATGTGAGTAAAGAAGCGAATTAAATATTGTGCGCTCTGCGCTAATGGCGTCAGGGAATGTCATTTCATCACTTATGATGCCATGTGCAGAAGCGTAAAATAGGAAATTGAATCTTGGCGCCGATTGAAGTAATTGTTAAAAATATTAAACTTTGTAAAGTAATTTGAAAAGCATGCTTTAAGCATGCTTTTTCAGAAAAAAATGCTTTTAAAATTTCGGAAACAACCCAATTCTTGAAACGCCTTCATGACTTCATATGACCGTTGTCGGTTCTGGAGTTATACCTTCGTGATATAATGGAAGTTCTATAGATATACTCATAGTTTTGGAAGTTCTATAGTTATAAAGGGTGATGAATCAATCGAACGGTTTCTTTCTCTCGTAACTTGTGACACCTATATCTCAAAAAGTAAAGCAAGGATTCAGACCATGAGTAAACTTTCTTTAGAGGATACAGGAGCTGATTTGATTTTGTTGCCAATAGCTCAAACATGGTGGCGCAATCGAACGTTCTTTCTTGTTCGTTGTGACACCTCTATCTCAATAAGTAATGCTACGATTTGAATGAAGTTTGGAATAAAAGGAAACCTTCGCCGAAACTGAGGCTGATTCAATTCTGACGGCAGTCTCTCTGGGGGGGGGGGAGGGGGGGGGGGGGAGGACTGGTTGTTGTCATTGTTTGCGCCACTTATCTGAGTTTGCTCGTCTTTTGATATTTTTGGATCTCTCTTAATTTTACTGTTGCTTCTGTGTTCTAGTTTCAGCAGAGTCTAGGCATTCAAGTCTACGTTGTTCTCTCTTTCTCTCTCTGTTCTTTTTTATATATTTGAGTCAAATGATCCTAGTTTAAGGTCAAAATCAAATTACAAAACTTGATAACCTTCGGTAAATTTTTTTTGGTACCAGGAGGGGAAAAAAAGATAAAACGGGTTTCAAGGAATCACCCCTGTACATTTTTTAAAGTTGTAATCTTAAAAACATACTTTCAGACGATCTCTGGTGATGTTAAGAACAAAGGAGGTTCAGGGGCTTACCGCCTGGAAAATTTTCCGAACCTGTTATGTTCCTCATGCTTTCAATCCCATGAGTCCCGATTTCCCATATGTGTGTTTTGGGTGTGTGTGTGGGGGGGGGGGGGTGCACCTGATGCAATTGCGGGAAGGTAGCCAAGTTTTGTTCCTACGAAAAGTGAAAGATTTTCGTTAAGAAATTTGCTTGAAATTTAAAGATATAAAAATGTGTGAAAGAATTTAATATTTTTTCAAGAATGCAGAATTTTTCCATGTTCAGCGGGTTTTTCTTTTTTTTTGTTTATCTTTTTCTTTACTCTCAAATATAGACATATAGGTCGAATAATTAGTTATCTTTAGACATAGTTAATTGAAAGGGTAAATCACGATTGCAAAGTAAATAAAACAAAAATGAAAAATGATAAAAAATTCTTTGTGTTTTAATTTGAATTAAAGTAAAAAACGCCCTAAATACACAAATTATCTAGAAATTCCTTTTTGTGCTGACAATTTGTGTTTTATTTATGACGGTGTAAATTTTTTTATTTGCAAATAAAACAAAGTTAAATAGATATGTGGAAAGACGGATGAAAAAAGAGGCACTCATGTCCCCTGGAGGAGTTTCTTACTTTATTTCCTTTCAGAAAAAAAAAAAACCATTTGAAAAAAAAAAAAACTTTTTCCAGATGCGAAAACTTTCAGTAATGATGAGAAAGTTCAAAAAACTGCCATAAAAAAGGAAAGCTTTTAATAAATGTGTAACACCATTAATAACAGTGATTAAAAGACGATTTAGCGATGTCTGAAGTGTTTTCCGGATGAATTGCATCATTTAATTCAATTTGGAATAAGAATCGGTATTGGAGCAAATCCAACTATCTTTCTTCCTGTTTTTTCTCTCAAAATCAAAGAAGAATGGTAGTGATTGTTTTAGCCATCTAGCTTCTGAAGTCACGTGGTTTATATCTGCATTTTTGGTTGTTTTTTACGTCAAAACAAAATAATCTTTTACAACGCTTCGTTTGCTCTGAGCGGCTATTCATAAATAATGTTACACTTTTTTTGAGATTTGGCCCTCTCCCCCTTTTGTCACAATATGTGAAACTTAACCCCTCCCTTTTTCACACGTCACTTTATTTTTCACGAACACGTTTCCGTTAAAAACAGTGCGATGTCACACTTTTTGTTACAACACACACTTAGTCACAAACTGTCACACTCTGACGTATCCATCTCGCCTTTAAAAGCATATTATAATTTTCTGGACGGCCCCTGACATAAAGACGCCGCAGTGAAACAAAATTTAAATAATGCCATTGCGTTTTGTGAAATAAGTAGATTGCAACTAGCATTGATAAATAGAAGACATTAAGAGGCAGTTTTTATAAGAACCGGGTAGAAATGGAGTGTTAAGTCACAGTGTAACGGCATCCGTAACTGACATGCTTGAGACATCGCTTTCAGGTTAATTACATTTTCTGAGTCTTTGAATGATTTTGGAATTTTTAAACTATTTTCCTCTCATGCAACTACATCTCATCTAACGTTTGGCTGCTTCTGGATCCTCTGAAGTAGTTAATTCTATTTTTATTTGCCCCATTTAGAAAATAGGTTCCGACCCCCCAATAACAGACACCGAAAAATTTGATGAAATACAGTAACAAATAATTTGAGGAAAGGATGAGTAACGATTGCTCTAATCTTTTCAATTTATGAATTACTTTTAAAAGTAAATATTCGGAATGCGACTTCTATTCATTGCTTATGAAATTAATTTGTTACTTTATACCTTATTAGGTGCATTATTCCTGGCCGATTTGATGCTTTTTGTTGATACCCAAGCAGTTTCAGAAAGGTTCCGCACCCAACACCGTACAGTGGGATTTGGGGTGGGGATCATTCTTTAGCAAGACCCTTCCCCCCCCCCCAAAAAAAACACCAAAATAGTCATCTGTATCTGCTACTGAGGGCTGTGATATCTTCCATTTCTTGCCAAATCTTTAAATTTGGTGAAATTTCTTAACTTTTGGCAGATTTTAAAATTTCATACCTCGATAATAGAGGCATGATGGCAAATAAGTCATGCGTCAAAAAATGTCTCAATATGCTCATTTAATTGCTACCTATTTAATTATTTTTTAAAATTAGTGCACTGTTCGGATGGTTCCCTTGTGAGATCACAATTATGAAGGAAAGTGGTAAAAAATAAATCAATCCATAATTAGATGATTATTATGTTTAACATACAATATCAATTTCAAGGGAATGTTTCAATTGAAGCCGCTCTTCGGAATTGATAACAAAATTTTTAGTGTTTTAAGTAATTAACAGTTTCGACCCAGTGCGTGAAATAAATTAATTGATTTCCCTACAGGAGTGTTCTGTTTTACGAAATAATCTCGACGGATTTAATTAATTTTGTTAACTTTCTCTTCATTTTGCTTGGTGTTGATAGGAATCTTCCTTTCCTAAAGTTTGCTTCCACTTCAGTAATTGATATTTATATTCTTGGGAATCATCACATTAAATTCTCTTCATAACTGCCAAATACGGAATTACTTTCAGCAATGATTTTCAGAAATGTTTCTTTACAAATAATGTATCCATGCAGAAGATTTTGTTTATAATGTAGTTTTAAAGCTATTTTTGAAGCTAAATAATTAAAGTTTCACTAAAAGTTTTGCGTTTTCGAGCAGAAGGAATTCATATTTTACATCCATTTCAAACATTTCAAAGCAGTGATGAGTTTAAAACTTTACAGCTCACTAATTCGTAGACGATTTAGAGACATTTAATACTGGGTGTATTTTAATTAGAAGAGTTTAAAGTAATTTCTTTTTTAACCATAAAACTCATAGTGATTTCTTAACGAACAATATACATTTTTTAAATTTCTTCTGTAAAATAATATTATGAAATACATAAATAAATAAATAACTCGAACGTTATCTGGCAGTTATTAAATCGTCATTGAATCAATAAGCTATAAAAACTCTAAATTTTAAGTTTCTTAATTAAAAACAGTTTTATTTCACTTAAAAAAGCACCAGAAACAAATGTTTTTAAGTATTTTTCAGGTTAATTTTATGATAGTTGGATCTAAAGTTACCAGCAGATGTTTTTCTCTTTTCAACAACCATATATAGTTATCAAAGCATAAAACAAACATGCGCTACATCGATAATTTAAACGAATACTTCTAAGTTTGTTGTTTTTACATCTGTTTGACGAGCACAAAAAGATATATTATTTTGTTTACAGATGAATTTCTTGCTCTTTGATAATGTTTCGTAAAATCATTAGCAAGTCTGTGTACTGATATTTTGCTATTTGAATCAGCTGACGGAAATGGGAGCCAGATTTCTCAAAATCGAGTTTAACCTACACTCAATTCACAGAAAAGATAGACTGAAAGTTAAAAAAAAGAAAAAAAAAGAAAAAAGAAAAATTGAGCTGATGTACGCATCTCATGACTTCCTTTTACTCCAATTTAATGTCATTTTCTCAACATTGGCAGTTTTAATGTGATTCAATAGTTTACTCTCTAAATATCACCAACAGTGGCCAAATTTACACCAGATTTAAAAAAATCGCCAAATTTGTTGCCAAGTTGGCGACAAAATTAGCGACCAAAAGACTGGCGATATATCGCCAAGTCTTCGCCAAATTATAACACCACTTGAGTTTACATCGAAATTAACAATGATTTCCCCCCAAAAAAGGGGTAAAAGACCTCTTTTGGAGCCTCCGAATGCAACCAAAAAGAAAGGTGCGCAACTAGACCCCACTAGGAGTCTACGTACGAAATTTCAACTTTCTAGGACATTCCGGTCTTGAGTTATGCGACATACATACGCACATACGCATGTACGCACATACGTATATACGAACGTACGCAAATAAGCACATACGCACGTACGCACATGCGCACATACATACGTACATACAGACGTCACAAGGAAACTCGTTGTTTTTTTCTCGGGAATCAAATCGTCAAAATGGGTTATTTTGCGTGTCTATACGTTCTTAGGCTGTTGGTTACGTTAGGCTTGTTTACTTGCCTTGCTGTTATTCTTTATAACGCCAAGCAGTAATGACCAGAAATAGCAATCCACGTGCGGTCGAGTCGAAAAAAACGAGCTGATGTGTGCATCACATGACTTCCTTCTACTCCAATTTAAAGATAATAGTGTCTCGGAGTGAGCAAAAGGAAAAAAAAAAAAACACTTTAAATACTTTCATTTCAAGTCTGTTGCGAACCGAAGCAAAGAAAACGTTTTAAACAGATAAATTTTTCCAACATTGTCAGTTTTAATGTGATTCAATGATAAACTCTCTAAATATGACCAAATTGGAACCAGATTAAAAAAAAAACGCCAAATTTGTCGCCAAGTTGGCGACAAAACTTGGAAACCAAAAGCTTGGCGATATATTGCCAAGTGTTTGCCAAATTATAGCACCGCTTGATTTTACATTGAAAAAACAATGATTTTATCCCAAAAAGGTGTAAAAGACCTTCTTTCGAACATCCGAAAGCAACCAAAAAAGAAGAAGCGCAACTAGACCTCACTTGGATTCTATGTGTCAAATTTTAACTTTCTAAGACATACCGTTCTTGAGTTATACGAGATACATACACACATACGCACATACATACGTACATACGGACGTCACGAGAAAACTCGTTGTAATTAACTCGGGGATCGTCAAAATAGATTCTTCAGGTGTCTATACGTTCTTAGGCATGTATCCATGGGTGGTCGGATTGAAAAAAAAAATCAATATTCATTCGGAGGCGCGCAAAATGGAAATGAAGGTCGATTTTTGAGTGAAAATTTTTTCGCGAATAGAATACTTCCTTTTTTGTAAAAGGAAGTAAAGACTCAACATTCATTCGGGGCTGAGCAAAATGTTAATTAAGGTCGATTTTTAAGTGAAAATTTTTTCGCGAATACAATACTTCCTTTTTTGTAAAAGGAAGTAAAAAAAAAACAGGCTGCTAGAAGGTTTGCCACTACGGGCATATTTTGAGCATTTCCTCTGGAATTAAAAAAAATTAATTTGAATTTTGACATCTTGAACTCAAATTATGTTTTTCTCAATCACGAGTGTGTGTATGTAGGCGTGTGTGTTTGTGTGTGGGGGGTATGTGTGTTGTGTGTAGGGGTATGTGTATGTGTGTGTAGGCATGTGTGTTTGTGTCTGTGTGTAGGCATAAGTGTGTGAGTAGTTGTGTGTATGAATGTGTGTGTATGTGAGGGGGGGGTATGTATGTGTGTGTAGGCATATGTGCTTGTGTCTGTGTGCAGGCATGAATGTGTGGGTAGTTGTTTGTATGAGTGTGTGTATGTGTTTGTGTGTGAAAAGTTCCACAAACTTTTAAATTTGCTAAGGATCAAACTAAAAAAAGCATAAAAAATGATATTTAAATGAAAAGAAATAATTTATTAGAAATTTAAAATGAGCTATTTAGTAATCCGCCAAATCAAAACTAAACAGTATTAGGAAGCAACCACGTTACTGTAATCCAGCCAAAGATCAGTTAAAGTGTAAAATAATTCGCTAAATAAATGTATCAATTAATTAAAAAACAATAAAAGTTCCATTAAAGTATCAGAAGAACAAACATTGGCGGCAGCAATTTTAGCAATAAGAAAAGTTTTCGCCAATTTCACATGTTCCGCGAGGAGATAATTCCTCCATGATTTTAATGCGAATATTAAATGGCAAGAAATATAATGCTGTCAAATTTTGTGACGCCAAAGAATTACATATGTATATGTGCGTCACGATGCATTTCAAATCTTGGAGATTGTTTTTCATTTTATTTGTTGCCCCCGTATTTGGTTTTAATAAAATGAAGCATTTGTTGTTGTCAAAGAGTTTGTTCAGCGGATTTTTTAATATTTTACTGAAACTTTTAATGTAGTTTCGTGGGTGGTTTCATTTACTGGGAGGATTATTTAAACTTTTAATAAATATATAGGTAGTAAAACTATATGTAATAATACTTTAAACGCTTTCGATGATCTAATTTATTTATTTATCGAAACAGGATGTTATTTTGTCTTTTTTCGTGGATTTTTAATCAAAACAAAGTAAAATAATCCACCAAGTAAAAAACGAGCTATTAAATGTGAGAAATCTCGTTAAAATATTTCGCTAAATCAATTTTAATTCTCCATTATTATGTGACATAATCAGCTGAATAAATTGAACGAATCATAAATAAAAATTTAAAGTGTGTAATTTTTGTAAAATTAGAACTGGTATGTTGTGGCCATTACGAAACTTTCTTCTATATTTTTCTTTTTTTTTCTGATCCCTCCCCATGCTTGACGAGGAATCAATATTCCCAACAAAAACAAAATTACACATGCAAAACTTGACGACCATCCCAATGTCTGAATTATTGCAAAAGCAAAGCAAAGAGTGAAAATTGAAAGTTATTTTAAAAGCCTTGCTTGAATTAATTACAAATATTTTATTTGTTAACAAACATAAGATGGCAACAGTTACAAATTTTAAATCATTGAGATAATATTTCCACTTGACGTTAAATCCCGGTTATCACAAATTTGCCATTTCAAATGCGCTTGCGCGTGGACTTCGCTTTTTGGGCTTTCTGTTTTAAGATTTCGTGTTGCTTGTTTATATTTAAGTTGAACGAGAGTCCCACCAAATTAATGAATACGATTAGAATATTTTCACAGCGACTTCGTGATATATTATATGAAACTACGGATATGAATAATTGATAATCTTAAGAGAAAAATGACACTTCAATATTTATTAGTTTGGAAATATTTATTTAACATAAATGTAAAACACGTTGTGTACTTCAAAAATGATTGGAATATTAGTACAGAAATCTGTCTTCTGCGGATATTTTACGTTAGGCGTAAACAGCTTAGTATACATTTTTATTTAAGTTGAGGGCTCGGCTTTGTATTAGAAGTGATGCTGAAATTCCAGTACGCTCTTCTGAGGTTAAAAATTTGGTCCTGAAAAAGGACAGACGATTCGAACACCGAATCCATTAATAATTAAGACGCAAAATTCAATCTTTACCGAGGCCTAAAAACTAAATCAGAAAAAACTTTGTGATTTCTAATTTTTATCTCTTGCCATCTCATATTTATTACCAAATTTAAAATGTTTGTAATTAATTTAGCAAGAGTTTTGAAATCAGCAAAGTCCGCGCGCAAGCGCAGTTGAAATGGCAAATTTGTGATAACCGGGATTTAACGTCGAGTATATTTCCGATCATTTCCATACAATTAAAATCACGAGAAATACGCAGAGGACAATCTATTACGATTTATCTTTCTTATTGTTGCATTAATAAAGCTATTTTTATTCAAAAAAAAAAAAAAAAAAAAAATGATAGCACGCCAAAAACAGTCAAATGAAAGCAATAAGCAATCGTGATTGCTCAAAAATTAATTTGAATTGTGTCATCTTGAATTCAAATTATGTTTTTCGCAATCACGAGTGTGTCTGTATGTAGGCGTGTGTGTTTATGTGTGTGTGTGGGGGGGTATGTGTATGTGTGTGTGTGTGTGTGTGTGTAAGCATATGTGTTTGTGTCTGTGTGCAGGTATGAATGTGTGGGCAGTTGTGTGTATTTGTGTGTAGGTGTCTGTATGTAGTTGTGTGTGTGTATGTTTTTGTGTATGTAGGTGTATGTGTGTGTATTTGTTTGTGTGTATATGTGTGTGCGTGCGTGTGTGTGTAGTTGTGTGTGTATGCGCGTGTGTGTAGGACATGGATGCAACCTGGAGACGGCTTTCGCTATAGGAGCAGCATCGTGAGGAGCCGGGCGACGGTGATGCTGCAGAGGGTGGCGGTGGGAAAATAAAATCAAAGGATGTCAAAAGAGTCAAGTGAGAACAATAAGCAATCGTGATTGCTCAAAAAAAAAAAAAAAAAAAAAACAATACGAGTGCAGTAAAACCTTTAAAAGTTGACTACTAGGGAGCTTCGTTATGCAATTTTTTTTTTCGGGAGCGAAATGTAATACCTTTCAAAAGTGGTCAGTCCCAATGAACATTATGGATAGTAAATATTTTCCGAATCAAATAATTTCTTCTTTGAAAGTGTCCCCAAAATTTCAAAATTTGAGCAAATACACTAAAACATTCTCTAATTTTCAATATAGTAAAAAAATCATACTTTTGCATTAAAAGATGTCAACTCTAAAGAAATTTGATGCTCAAACCTCGAAAGGTCATTTAAGTAATATTGGAATAATGATAATTTTGCCGATTGGAACTTAAATTTCACAGAATGATAATAGATTTGTCGAATAGTTCTCCTAATTTTGCCGAATTGTCCGACAGAGTTTGACGGATAAGGAAATTTTTCGAAGATCATAGTGACCTGCTGTGACTTCCTATCAGGGCCCCCCTGCTAGCAAGATAACTGAACTCTTAAACTCAGAACTAATTTGTCGAGAAATATGTTTCTTGTAAAGAACAATTGCATTTCTGTACCTTACTTGCTTTAATATGGTTGTTTCCATCAGCCAAAAGTACTACTTTTAGTCACTGAAGTTGACTGAATGAGCAAAAAAAAAAAAAAAAAAAAAAAAAAAAAAAAAAAAAAAAATAGCGAGGAAAATCTTTTACTTTCAAAACTTTTAGTGTTTAATTATTTTTTTTTTAAACATTAGATTTTCAAATAAAGCTTGGTATTTATGACGTCACAAGGGATGAATTTTGGCACGCATTCTACTGGCGCGCTGAATGCTTACACTTACTGTCTACCGCGTTTCCAGGTTATGATAATTCAGAAGCGAATTAAATATTGTGCTCTACGATTGCTATCAATCGTATTGTTGCTACTACATATGAGTAAAGAGGCGAATTAAATATTGCGCTCTGCGCTAATGGCATCAGTGAATGGCATTTCATCACTTGTGATGTCATGTGCAGAAGCGTAGAAAAGGAAATTGAATCTGCGCACCGATTAAAATGGTTTTTAAGAAATATTAAAATTTGTCAAAATATTTAGAAAATGGTCAAATCCTATGTTTTTAAGCATGTTCTTTCAGAAAAAAAATACTTTTAAATTTTCTAAAACGACTCCATTCTAAATTAATGAGGTATGCTCTTTTTATCGACTTAAAGTCAAACATCAATCAAACAGTGCATCTAAAACTTGGCTACCAGTTTTTTTTACGCGGTTTTTGTGCACATAATGTACAGTTATTGCCCGATGGCACCCGGTTCCAAGGGTAAAACCTTCGAGTTACTCGTAGTTTAAGTTAACGGATTTTCTCACAGCTTTCTCCAAGAGTTTCGGACCCAATGAAAGCTTTCAAATAAAGGAATATTCGAGTTATAAGGCTTTGACTTGTCGAGAGTTGACTGTATCAGGTGCACTCTTTAATTTCTAAAACACCGGATGTATCTGCTCCCCTAATACAGTGGTCATAGCAATGGTGAAGAGATTAAAAACAGTACTAATTATATATATATATATATATATATATATATATATATATATATATATATATATATATATATATATATATATATATCTCAAGTTCCTAGCTCTCCAAGTGTGCTGTGTATAAATTTACGAATGAAAATCTCTTCAATCGTTTTTGAAGTAAGTGGGTTTTTTGTGCAACGTTGAATCTATTTCATATTTGTTTTGCACTAAAATTCTAATTGACTAATAATCTATCAATTTTTTTATGCTGGAATTTTTTTTATACATTGTTGTGTTTAGGGGGGGGGGGTATTGTTTAAAAGATTTTTGAAACAAAAACCTCTCGAAACATTTTTTTTTTAAATGTAAAATATTACAACTACAATGAACTGTAAATTGATGTCAGACTCTTGGTGCGTGTCACCAAACCCCAGTTTGAATCCCCCAAAACATTTATGATTTCATTTGTTAGTTAAATTTGTTCAGAGGAAAACTTTAAGACAAGCCCAAGCAGTCTTTCTATAGTTTTTTTAATCTTGGCTGTATATTGTTTAACAAGTCATTCATAACTATTTATGATTTAATCGTTAAAAAGTTTTCTTCAGCTTTATAATGTTCGAACAAATAATTGTTCGGTTCGACTTGTACGAGTGTTCGTTTACAGGGTTCAATCATCTGTTAGGCGGAAAATGTTATTGATCTGGGTATTTTAATAAATTAGGACTTATAGTTTAGTCAACAGTGCAGCATTGCAAATAAAAAAGCTAACAGAATGCTTGGGTTTATCAATAGATCTATTTCAAACAAATCTAAGAAGGTTCTTCTGCCTTTATATAGGAGTTCAGTAAGATCCCATTTGGAGTATGCTGTGCAGTTTTGGTCGCCTTATCTGAGGAAAGATATTTGTGTATTGGAAAGGGTTAAAAGAAGGGTAACTAGACTAGTAAGGGGACTTTCAGATCTAGATTATGATACCAGACTTAATAGGCTTAATATGTATAGCCTGAAGCAAAGGAGGATCAGAGGGGACATGATTCAGTTGTTTCAATTTATCAAAATGAATGATGTTAACGGATTAAATTTTTGCACCGAAAACAGGACGAGGGGTCACTGTTTTAAGCTATTCAAATCTCAGGCTAACCTGGAAATAAGAAAGAACTACTATTTTAGTAGGGTTGTGTGTGGGCACTTGGAACAGCTTACCGGAAGAGGCGGTAATGAACAAGGGAGTCGATAGCTTTAAGAGGGCCATTGATCTTCATTGAGGAATAATTAATTGACTAGGACCAGCATAGCTGGGCCAAGAGTCTGTTGCTGGTCGTCACATTTGAATTTGTATTTGTAAATTTTTTACTAATTGGGAACTTTTTGCTCGAGATTGTTTTTTTTTTTTTTATTGCGTTAACGGGTAACGGAATTTTAAGCTTAACGGCTTGCGGCTTGAGTAAAATAAAACATTGATTTACGAAAACTCGCTTTTTATTGAACCGAGTTTTAACAGGTTTAATTTCTTTAAACCATTTTACTTTAGCTATTTCTTTATCATATAAAAATTTACTTCATTGATATTTTAAATTTTTGATGGATTCCTTGAGGACTTAAGACAACTGTTTATAGTTGTTGTTGTGTCGTAGTGAATAAACGCTATGGAAAAATAGAGTGCCATTGCATCGAGACGTTGGACTTTTTTTTTTTACAACACATATTGAGGAAACAGCATCCAGGATGCTGGGAGGAGTCCAGCCCACGATCTCCTATATACGAAACAAAGGTTCTACCACAGAGCCATGGAGGCCCCAACTGTGTTAATTGGCACAGATTTGAGTCGCTTTTACAAAATACTCGTAGCTGCGAAAGTAAACCAACTGAACTCACTACCAGATGGATCAACCTTGAGGGTCACGGATCTGAACGAAATTCCGGATTTAAGTTAATTCGCGTTAGATATGAACCCATGTAAAACGATTTGACTGCATGTGCCGTAATTCGACTGCAATGGGGGTCCAAAGTTGCTAGTTTAGCAAAGGTGTTTCCTTTGAAATTAAACTGTTTCTCAGCCTTTTCTTTCTACTGTGATGTGCAGTATCACCCAAGTGAATGTATTCAAAATCTGGAATAAATTCCCTCGCACCCTACGTTATTCTAACAAAAGACGTGGAAGACGTTAGAAGAGCAAATATTTTAAGCTAAAGCTTTTAACTCCAAAGAAAACGCTATTGCAGTTCTGGAGACAAACAAGCAAATTTACTCCTTCTTTGCAGCCAAGTTCGAGCCCTTGCATCCGAACTATTTTATCTAAGCTCATTACGAATTGACCTAAATTTAGTATTTAGTCCAAATTTGTGACCCTCAAGTTTTTGTCGTCTGAACCAGACTGAGTTCCAGTACTCCAGAATTGTAATGGGATTTTCATTGGAATAGTGGTGTTTTCATTGGTTGGTTGGTTGGGGGAAGGAGGGGGGGGGAGGGCACATTCAGCGTCTCTTGTCAAGGCCACGTAAGAGGGGATTTATTCTACGTTGTGAATGCATTTAGTTGGTTCATACTGCAATACAATTGAAAGAAAAGGGTAAAAATAGTATAATTTTAAATGAAAATCCATTGCTTTTTTGGACTCAGCGAGAAACTTAGAACCCGCATTGCAGCCGAATTAGGGCCTCGGCCTATGCAGTCAAACCGCTTTACATGGGTTCATATCTAGTGCGAAGGAACCGAAATCCAGAATTTCGTCCAGATCTGTTACACTTAAGTTCGTGCTGTCTGGTAGTCGGTTTCAATTACAGTTTCTTATTGCTCCAAAAAGAAATAAACATTTTCAATTTCACAGCTCAACTGATGAGATCCATTAAACCACATTCTTTGTTAACGACCAGTCCAGCTGGGCCCAGAGCCTGTTGCTGGTCGTCACTTTTGTATTTGTATTCGTATAAAAACAATGGCTAAGATTTCCAATTTTTCTTTTAAAAAAATATTCTGCTTAATGTTTGTGACACACCATGCAAAATTTTACCACCCAATGAACCATAAAATCTAAGCAGAATTTAGAACTTACCAGATAATTAATACAGGCAAAGGTTTGTATCCAACGCATTTTATTGGGAAAACCAACAAAATACGTTAAAAAAATGCCTAGTTTCATTGTGTTTCTAAAATCCAGGGGAGGTCAATTACCTCTCCTCCGACCCCTTTCATCGCCCGAATGACGGGCTTGAATTAAAAGTATATTAATGCAATATTAACTTCGACTTCCATACAATCAAACTAATTTTTTATTTGAAATGAATTTCGAATGAGATATTTAACACAGTTAAACGTATGTAAAAAGGTACCGTAAAATTGGAACAGTTGTTTGTTTACACACTCAAAGGAATTTCTTTAAAAAAAAAATACGTTGCCGACATACATTGTGGTCTATTGTTTCGTTGCATGGAAAATTGTAGATAGAGTTAATTGATTTTTTGACTAACTTTTATCTTTTGTTTAATCCTCAATGAGTACACATTGTCCTTTCACAAGTGTGATTTCTTAAATTCTAGCAGAGTAATCAATTCGATTTTTATGCTCGTTCCATTCCATTGTTTCATGTTAATTACTTAGTTTTCTAGGCGTTTACGACGCAATTGTAATAATTCTTCTAATGGCGCCTTAACAAATCAATGCCCATTGTTTAAAATGATTCTATGTACCTTGTGTGCTTCAAAAATGCTTTGTGCTTTTAAACAATCGGTCGGTTTTACGCAAACAGTAGATTAAAATGCGGAATAACGAAGCGGGAAGTTAGTTAAAGTGGTTTGTGTAACCTTTGTTAACATGGAATAAAATAAATTTCTACGTTTTACCATGTTTCGAAAATACAATCCATATCCCTTAATTTTGATTTAAAAGATTTTGACTCTCACAGTTTATCGGCAGGAACAGCAAGGAAGATGATTTCATACATTTTCAATTTTCAGCTAGGCCCTATGGTAACTTTGGGAGCAGAATATCATATCAAACCAATTTACAGAATAACATTACAATTTGGAACAATATAAAACAACTGGAAATTGTCATCCCTGTATGTTAAAAGATGCGTCAATTTTCGCTTGTAAACCGGTTGTTCGCCTTTTTATCATCTCAAGCCATTCATCAGGACTGATTAGGCAGATTGAAGTTGAAAAAAAATTTGTTATATGAGTTGACAGTTTATCGTGGGGGTCGCAAGAATAAAATAGTACCGTTTTCTACACTCCGACAAACTGAAGCATTTGTACAGAAAGTACGATGTTTCTCACAATGACTGCTTGAGGTTTCAAGGAGTTTAGTTCCTTTGTTACTCATCTTTCATTTTATTGATTCTTAATTGTTTGTGAACAAATTGTATGTATGCGTAAAAATAAAAAACTGTATGCCGCAGTTCAATTGCATAAGCGTTAAAGTAACTTTGCTCCCGCGCACTAGGTACCAGGTGGAGCGTGTCCCCCACCAAATGCAATTTGCAATGTAAACTGTTTAAAAGTTCACATTCCAAAGTCTTCCGTGTCTCATGGCCGGATTAAGTTTTCAAAAAGTATTAACACTTTAGTCAGCCTTCAACTAACTGGAACTCTATCTCTATATCTCTAAGTTACATGCAAGAATTGCAATTGTGAACTGTAAAATATACAGATTATTTTGTATGCGCAAGTTTGAAGTACGATTTAAAAGAAACTGAAAGTGTTTAAGAGAACAGTTATTTTAGAGGTAATGTAAGCGTAAAGTAATGAAAAGAACGATGGATACATAAACTAAAAATAAAGCTAAGACTTATTCAAAGCCTTGAAAATCAACTTAAAAGAATATTTTAAAACTTTTAACTATTCGCAACTCCATAGCTCGAATACGCTATCTTGCGGTGATTAACAATACTAAAGAAAAAGGAAAAAACATTCCGTTTCACGTGTTTTCTTTGGGAAAATTACAGGCTTCAGACCGTTTGTGGTGTATGCAATTTCAGAGGAATAGAAAAGAAAGTTTCCCACAAACACGATGAAAAATTACTGTCATTCATTAAGCTTCAAAGCAAATTATAAGTAACGGCATCTGTTTGTTTTATCTTTTTCATCCGCCATTAGACAGTGGCTGCAGCGTCCCCTATAGTTTACTGGAGTTGCGAATAGGAAAACATTGCTAATTCGACTGTTAGTCAAACTGTAGAAATCAAGACTAATATAAAACTACTCGATTTAATTTTCCCACGTTTGTAGTGTATTGAAAACTGAATAAGTTTCCCACAAGTTTTTACATCTGCTATTCATTCAAACGCAGCATTAAACGTTTGTCAAAAATCTCAGTATTTAAATGCTGCAGTATTAGAAAATGCATATAAGTTAAACCAAAGGCTTTCCGATTGTATAAGCATTGTATTGTACAGAGTGCATCCGATTGTATTGTACATTCAAGCTTGAAAAAAATTTCCAAAAGCTATGATAATGGGCAAAAATGAGCATATTCTTATGTACAAAGCCATTTAGAATTAAACCGAGTAAAATGCCTTCAAAATTTCAGTATGAAAAGGATGAACTATTGTAATCAATTAGTACGGAATGTGAACACTTTAAGTTTAAGGTTTGACAAGTCCTCAGAAATTATAGATATGAATTTTCGTTAAAGACACCTAGACGAAAGCATTGAAAGATTGTGGATGTTAACTATAGAAAGTGACCGAGTTCCCTTCTTGCCATTTATTTAATTCTTAGAACTAAATGCCAGTTTACACACTTCAAACGATTTTTTTTTTTTGCAAAAGGAAGAGAAATCTAAAACTCAAGCGTTTAAGTATATAATACTGCATCAAATAAAGCTGCATTTGCAAAAGTCACAAATTATTTATTTAGAAGCTAAACAGCTTCACATACATAGAGGACTGCGTGGCAAGCGCCTTGCCTCCGGACACACACAGGAAAGATTTACAACACAAGAGAACGAAATAATACCCAGGGCACCGACGGGAACCAAAACCACGACCTCCGGCTTAGAAGACAAAGTTTCTACCACAGAGCCACCAAGGCCCCAAGTCACTAATTGCAGTTGCTGCAATTCTAACCACGCAATGTTTAGATGTTTTAAGCTTTCGAAATTGATAAAATTCGTTAAAAAACGTGAACTGTGTTTTTATTGTTTGAGAGAAATTCACAATGATTTCAACTATAAAGTAACAATGCATTGCAAGGTATGTTTAAAAATGCACCATACTTTGCTTCGTAATTAATCTAATTAATACTTGAATATCTCCCGTCAAGGTGTGACGAGTGAAAATTGCTTCTACATTTGAACAAAGCAATTGCCTGTTTAGCGATATTTTGAAGTAGAAATTTTAACCCCAACTCCAGTCAATTAACCCTAAACTCCAGTAGATAGCGTTCATTGTTGACCACTTTTTCGTTTCTTCATTCTCTTAAGATGGCAGTTTTACCAGTAAAACAGTTAAGTTACCGGATCCAGTTCAGCCTTATCAAAATAACGCATTTCAATGCATGTCAAACATTATCAAAAAATATTATCAAATTATCATGCTACGGCTTGAGTTTCATTGTTGATGACGTCAGAGCGTACTCTATCAGTGAATTCTCTATTATATATATGAGAGCGCTATTATATATACGAGTTCCATACTTCGAATTTAACAGATGGTTCCATTCGAAGAATAAACCACCAGAGGTTCTAAGTATCATTCTTGAATTAAATGAATTAATGAAAAAAGGTGGATTACATTGCGTAAATAGTCCTCAAATGGAATGCTTGCCCGATGACTTAAAAGCGACCATTTATTTTTAAGACTTAGGGGAAGAAAAATTTACCATGGGTATAAGAATGAAATGCAGATGTTTCTCGATAAAACACAAACAAGTAAAATATAGTTAAATTTTAGTTACACTACGCAATGCATTCCAAACGATGTTTATAATTTGCGGTAACAAACATGGTATAAATAAACATTAATTGCCATCTCCTTCCATTTCAGAAAAATAATTTTCCCTATGTCTTACAATAATTGCATTGTTATTAATCCTTATAAACCTTGACACCTTATTCATTGACATTAGCAGTCAACCTTCAGCATATGGCCTGAAATAATCCCTGTTTAATTATTGAACCTTCAGATGGGGATTTTTAACGCATCTGTGTGTCTTATGAGGACTCGCCCTGAAAGATGTGAGTGTTAAAATAGGGAATTACGTACTTAATGACGCGCAAAATGAGATGCGATTTAATCTCGGAATGCCTTCGAATATGATCTTCAATTACGAGTTGCTGGTTCTGAAATGGGATCATAATAAATAGAATTAGCGTTACGTTGCTTAGTTCTAAATGTCGTCTCTGAATGATTCATGTTGCTTATTTGTATGCTTGCTAAAAACAGTAGAAATTGGAAGTTTTAAGGGTATAACAAGCTTTTATGTTTTTCTTCTCAAATGTAACTTTTTTCGTTCTGGCAATGTACCTAATTTAGTCTTAAAAATACAGTCGAATCTCGATAACTCGAAGTTTATGTCTCGAATATTCCTTTATCTCCAACTTTTCATCGGGTCCCAAACTCTTGAGACTGTTGTGGAAACTTTCCATAACTCGAACGTTTTAGCTGGTCCCTTGGGACTTCGAGTTGCCGAGAGTTGACTATTACGAAAATAATATTGAAGCTCTACTGTTGCGAAACACAAATAAACACTCTAAATATGCTATTTAATCAATTTTTAACTAGTAGCAGTATTTGTAGCAGTATTAGTCTTGGTGCAAAATTAAAAAAAAAAAAGAATATTTTCTGTAAGGTACGTTTTGTTATGTTTCGAACGATTGAGAACGTCTACTTCTTATAATTTTATTCCCTCTGCCAGCAAGACGAATACTTTTCTAAGGAATAAGCAAATATGCGAATACGCAGAATTTAACATTCTATAGAGTTAGAATAAAAGAATATCCCATTTTAAAAATAAATACTTCATAAACTATTACGCTTACCACTATAAATGATGCATAAAAATAAAGTGTCAAAGTTTTTCGAACGTAAGCAACTACTTAAATGAGCACTTTTCGCACTAGCGCAGCCAGAATTTCCTTCTGGAAGGGGTTTTTGGACACAGCAGTCCTTACACGTGTATTCAGTACTGTATTAGGATTGACAACAATGTTAAAACCAAGACCTCCGGGGGGTGTTTTTACTCCCAAACGGGGGTTTTGAGGGTAAAAATACCCCTTCCACTTCGCTGTGCCACTGACCTTTCCGGCAAAGCTAGATTCGCCGTGCAGGTGATGATGATTTATCCTTTATGCCGTTTGCAAGCCAGATGCCCAAATCTAACCCCATACGATTTTTTTAATGAGGTTTCGTCAAAGACAATGTTTATACACCAACTTTGCCTACAACATTGCAAGAACTGAAAGATCGTATATGCGTAGCGTTACGAAAAATTGTCCATGAAACGTTCAAAAATGTATGTTACAGATGTGTGTCGCGTTACGAAAGGTTTCACTTCGAACATTTGTGAGTGAAAAAAAAAACGTTCACAGTTCATCTTTATTTTTATGTATCATCTAGTGCTAAGTGCGATAGTTTATGAAATATAAGTTTTTAAAACCAGGATATTCTTTTACGCTAACCCTATATTTTAGGTTAGTGGTAAAACTTCATGTTTTACATTATAGCCTAAATTGTTACAGGAAGAATGACGGTTTCAATCACTTCGTCATTTTGCAAAAAAAAAAAAAAAATAAATAAATAAAAAAAAAAAAAAAAAAAAGCTATGTACATTAGCCCTTTTTACATACTCCAAAAATTGCTTCTTAAATGTATAAGGAAGCATGCTGACGAACTTTCATTGTAGAAATATCTCTAAAAGTCATTTCAATGCTCAAAGACAGTTTTATTGTATTTACCCCTGTATTGTTTGTTTCAAGTGCTTCGATTGTTATGATGTCCAGGCTGAACAAAATTTCTCTAGTTTTATTCGCAAACTGTTCTATACAGTGACCAGAACTAGTGGATTTTAACTATAACCTGAAAACTTTTCAAAAAACTGATGACTCTAAAATTTGAACATTTTATTGTCATACAATACTGACAAACATTTACAGAAAATTTTAAGTGAGATTCCAACTGAACTGCATGTCTCTGCTGAACACGAGAAATTATTTTTTATGTAATACTTACTTTTTATTGCATTTCTTTCGGCAAATAAAGGCAAATAAAAATGTTATAGAGTTTGAATTTCATCTCCTAGATTAAAATTTGACCAAAAACTTTTTCCAATTATATTTACTAGATATTATTTTAATGCATTCATTTATGTGCCGCGCCATATTGGAATAGTTCCAATGCAACTATCAACCCTAAAATTCTGCAATTAAAACCCATCATTTTTTAAATTTTAAAACTATTTTAAGAAATTAATACTTAATGGCGCAACATAAGGTAATATTTTTTTTCGTTTTATAATTACTCTGTCATATTACATAACGAGAGGAGGTCATCCACCTATCATCACTTCTTAATGTCTGAAGAGAAATTCTTTTCAAAGACAGGAAATTTGTGAACCAGGTTTAATTGAGAAGTTTATTACGTATCCTCGAGAAACGGAAAACTTCACTTTTAATGGCCTGTTTGACAAGTTTTAAGCATTTTCTAATTCTGAGCTCTTATTTCATTAAACCCACATTTAAGATTCTCTTAGCGACAAATGCAAGAACTTTTTCCATCCATACTATGAGAAAATTTAATTACTCTTAGTCTTTGACATCAACTTCAGTAGTCTATTAGGATAGCCGAGTCAAAAAACGTGTTAGACCTCCAAAAGTGTCATATGTTGTTTTCTGTCATCCCAGTGCCAAACAGACAAAGATATCGCGAACGGAAAACTTCACTTTTAATGGCCTGTTTGACAAGTTTTAAGCATTTTCTAATTCTGAGCTCTTATTTCATTAAACCCACATTAAAGATTCTCTTAGCGACAAATGCAAGAACTTTTTCCATCCATACTATGACAAAATTTAAGTGTTTTTACTCTTAGTCTTTGACATCAACTTCAGTAGTCTATTAGGATAGCCCGAGTCAAAAAACGTGTTAGACCTCCAAAAGTGTCATATGTTGTTTTCTGTCATCCCAGGGCCAAACAGACAAAGATATCGCCAAGTTTTATACTTTTATTTCACTTTACTATTACTTCTCATGAAATAGATTAAGATACTTTGTTGATACTTTTTATATTGGTAAAATGTATCCACTTTTAGATTTAGAAGGGGTATAGTGCTAGTTAAGGTTTAGTCTAAACCACAATGAGCATAAATAGCAATTAATGTTTCTATTTTAGCAAAATTCCTAGGCTGAACTCAATTTAAGCCTGGGGTTAAATCCGAAAATATAACTAAAAACCGCGAATTTGATCACGAATTCTCAAACGTGCCGCCTCAGGAGCTCATTAGCACCTATAGCTTTGAAATTTGGTGCAACGTGTTTGGATCTTGGAGAGGAGTGCTCTTCGGAGGGCCTTTTTTTTTTTTTTTTTTGAATAATTTAGTTAATTGTATTTTTATAAAGTTCTTTTTTTTTTGGAGACTAGCGGGATTTTAATATTAATCTAAATCTATACTAATATAAAGCTGAAGAGTTTGCTTCTTTGTTTGTTTGAACGCTCTAATCTCAGGAACTACTGGTTCGAATCGAAAAACTCTTTTTATGTTGAATAGTCCATTTATTGAGGAAGGCTACAGGCTATTTAAAAAAAAAAATTCAATTGACCGAAATAATTGCAAGTTAAATGTTTATTAATTGTTTAGTTCTATTAATTCTTAATAGATGGTGGAGTAAGTTTGATTCTATGAATTCCTAGTAGATGGCGGGGTAAGACTCGGGTTCAGACGTGTGGCGCTATTGGTGGGATGTTGTGGTCAGCGAACTGGTTTTTGGATGCGTTTTTTTTTTTTTTTTTTTAATAGTCCGGTACAAATTTGATTTTGTAGGATTTTTCTATTAGGTTTTGTTTTCCTTATTTATTCTACGTTTGTTTTTGTTCTTGTAGTTGTTTGTTCTTATAGTTATCTAAGTCTAAGTAAATAAATGGATTTGCCGTATCATTCAATTGTGATTGTTCTTTATAACGTTTTTATTATCTTATTGTTTATTTAGCGAAACATTTTAAATTGCAGAAAAAACATCTTCATTCGCTTAAGGGCAGGGTTACGGTAGCGTGGTTGCTTGGCGCGTTGAGCGAAGCAATATACAGTTAAAGGATTATTTTGAGTTTTAAAGTTACTGTTAATCTTTTTATGTATTTTGGCGAATACATAGTTTTAAATTCCGAGGAGGCTGTAATAGGTTTTTTGAAAAGGTAGGTACGCATTTTAGTTGAAGAAAAGTGATAATTTCACATAAGAAGGAGGGAGGGGGCTGGATTTTTTTATTCAACCTTAAATTCTTAGCGCGGGCATCGCCGTGCGGGTACTGCTAGTTTAATTATTAGGAGCTCTTTACTTAAATTCTTTTTCTAAAGGAAGGGAGCGGAATTTTCATTTTGTTCTAATTGTAACGCGTATTTTAATCTGGTTCTTACTAACAAATGCTTTAAATCTTCGCAAACCAACTACATTCCTGATTTAGGGACCGTTAGCAAACGGAGTGCGGAGTGCCCTTGTAAAAACAAAAAAAAAAACAGTACGTATTACAAAGCAGACAAATCAACTCGGCACCGACAATTTATTTGATTTTTTTAACACAAGTCTGCGATTTTGTCTCTGCGAAATTATGACAGAAGGGGCACGTGTCCCTGTGCCCCCTGATGGATCCTCTACTATACGGTAACGGACATTCAAATTACCCCCGGTCATTAGTGTAAAGAAACGGTAATGATTTTAATAACTTAAAAATAGTTGCCAAAACTGTTGGCACATTTATCCTTTTGGGACATCAGTCGGTCGATTCTATCTTTGAAGAAGCTAGTAGACTGCTGTTGGACACGGGCCTGGACGTAGTCACACACTTCGTTGTCTGTTGTGAATTGATGACTCGAATAGCTTGTTTCAGAGTTCAAAAAACATTTGACCTCTGAAATCGCACGAGTGTTCCGTTTGAACCTGCAAGGTCTTGATTTTCGCAACCATTAGTGGCAGATGTGTACTTTCAATTGAAAAAAATGTTCGAAATCAGATGCAGAGTATATATGTATTGAAAGTTTGAAGCAAAAATAAAAATGCGAAGTATTGCAGTGTATTAGGTATGTGGCTACTTTGTAATGTGTCACCACACTGTTATAACCAGGGGCTCCAGACGAGTGAACATATTCCCCCTAAGGTGAAAGCATGGTGCCGAAGGGTGCCATGCTGGCCAGGAAATAGAGCAGGGGTGCGAAAACAGCAGACAATCGCAGACAGGGGTGCCAAAACAGCAAGCAATCCCTAAATGACTCGCTGGCGCAAGCGCTTTCGGCATACATTCACCATTCAACCACTTCAATATGGCGGTCGAATGATAGGTTGCATCTATGCATGGCCTTCTATGTCTTTCACATTGAATAAAGTACGCTATTGGATTAAATATCAAATTTTCTAGGATAATTCTTTAAAATAACAAGTAAGTACAGCTTTTGATCACTTTGTAGCTTTTAGGGTTTTGAAACATAGTTAAAAGGACGTTTACTGCTTTTCAGTTACCGTTAGTCCATTACGGTACCGTAGTACCGTTAGTTGTTTAGTTTCAGTTTATCGTTACTGTCGTGAAATTTCCTTCATTCAAAACGCTACTAAATATATCTATCATTATTTTCTTGAGTACTCGATAAGCAACATTTAATCACCAAAATAATAACCGCAATAAGATTATCAATAATCAACAAGTGAGAACCTAAATAAAAATGATTCTTGTGTTTCGTAGATTACTACAAAACAGCAAGCGCAAAAAAAAAAAAAAAAAAAAAAAAAAAATCTCTCTCCGTCTAGCTTTTTTTTTTTGCTTTTTCATTCAAGTGTTTGAATCATTTCCTGTTAGCGGTTAATATTTCGATAGCGTTAGGAATTTCTTTAGGTTTTTAAACCGTCGAAAAATTTCATTTGCATTTTATTTTACTGTTACTCTTGATTGAAATTTTGAACGTTCGAGAAACGATTTTGTTTTTTCGTATTTTTAATATCTCGGAATATTTTTGGCTCTTCATGTAAATAATTCATAAGTACCTCTACACTTTACTTTCGGTGCGGTTATTTCTCACAAATGATCATTAACTTAACTATGATTATTGAAATAATTACTCGTCTTTAACTTTAAATACATTTGTGACAACTCTTTGATACCAAGTAAAGTGGGTAGATATTGATTGTTTTATTAATTTTTAATATTACTTTGTTAAAAAAAAAAAAAACATCAGTACGCAGAATTTTTTTCACAAGTTTTTAACGGCTCGAGTGTTATTATAATAATTATCATTTATTTTATTTATTTTTAAGAAAAGGATAAAAATTTCACAGGTTCGTAATGTTTTTCATTTGCTTTTACCGACCCGTGGGTCAAAAGAGGTTGAGAAACACTGAGTTAGAGCACGATCAGATGAATTAAAGCAATGAGCGCTTCTTAATTATGTTGAAAACTCTGAAATATGATCAAATGCTGTAATTACAAGTTTTAATCATTTCCAGTACTGAATTCATGCAATGTGAAAAATGTCCAAAACATAGAATATCATGACTTGAAAAAAAAATTAAAAAAAAAAAAAAAAAGAATTACACAACTGTATTTAAAAACGCACACAATCGGGGGAGGGGGGAGGAGGATCTACAGTAAGGGTGCCATTTCTCTCTCCGAAGGTTCATTCCTTTCACCCCGGCTGCCTATTATTTAAAAGGTGCCTGTTTTCCACCCTAGTTAGAGGTGCTATTTCGGCTCCGTATTGGGTGCCGCTGGTGAACCAGCGTTTCACCCCTGAAAGGTGCCGAATGCAACCTGTAGTTTTAACAGTGCAGTATTTAAGAAATTTTATATCAAATTCTCTAAATTCAGACCTCTTGCCAAAGCAGAAAAAATTTACTCAGAGGCTTGGAATTTTACACAGTAGTTTGTGTTAGAAAGTTAAAAAATTACCGCACTAAGGCTTAAAGTTCAGCGGAATATAAAATATTTTGTAAATTTTCTCTTTATTTGATGTTTTTCTAAAAATCTCAAAAATTTAAGCCTCTTGCCTGAGCAGAAGAGCCACGACATTTTGCACATCAATTAATATTAGTGAGTCACAAATATTTCCGCACTAAGGCTAAGTGCTCTGCAGAATTTCAATTTTTTTCAGCCCACTCGAATACTGTGGCTGGAAAAATTTAATAACTTACTTTTTTGACATGCTGAAATGGAACCAGCGGTTTTTGGAATGGGAAACATATCTTACCATTCGACGTACGAACTATAATTGCTTAATGCATCTAAGCCTGAATAAAGGTTTTCGATTCATTTTTCATAGGCATATTTTCTTACTTTTAGATTAATTTAGTTATCTTTTCTTCAGAGAATACTACTGATCTAATGAAACATATCGAATGTACGTGAGTATGTCATGCAGAGAGGTCACCTGCAACTTTTGTAAATGAACGAAGTCGTTCAAATGAACGAGTTAAATGAACGGTTCAAAAGAACGAACGATCCTCGGATGAACGGATCATTAAAAAGAACGACATTGCCCACTGTAGTCGAAATGGACACTTCAAAACGTTCGAATATTTATCTTTCTTTTATATTAGATATAGAAGAAAGTAATAAATACAAATGTTATGCCGTGATACACAAAACCTGGAACAAATTGAAAAACTACACTCTATGTAGTCATATAATTTTAAACACTTGTTAACCGCTACATTTCCCCCAAAAGGTGTTATTGACGGCGAATGAAAAGTGGTGTAAGTCACAAAACGCTGCATTTCATATCTTGGTGAATATTGGTCGCACTAATTTCATACTTTTTGTGCTGGAATTATTTTTCAGTGGGGATTATTTCCATAAATATGAGTTAGTGGACCTGGGGCCCGCATAAAAAGTTAAATTTTGTATTTTTTGACTTATTTTTACTTCTAAGTTGCTTACTTCAATCTTAACTCTGCATCTGATTTTGAACATTTTTACAATTGGAAGTATACATATAGGACTAACGGTTGCGAAAATAAAGGTCTTGCAGGTTAAAACGGAACACCCTGTATAAAACTAATAAATGGACAAAAGAAAAATAAATAAGTAAATGTAAACCATAAATTGACTGATTTAGTTGAAAGAAAAACATACTTAAGTTAAGTTCTATCTTTTTCAATTTACTTTGAGACACATTTTTTGGATAGTATTGTAAAAGTTTTTATTACTTATGAAAGTATAAAAATTTTTGAGAAATGCTGCATTTTTCGTAATCTGTCTAGTCAATTAAAATGACGTTTAAAAATGTTTTTACGTTTCTACAAATTGAGCTCTTTTTTTTCCTTTCTTTTTTTACATTTCAAAAAAGAAAGAGTGTTTTTTAGATATATTTTTCAAATTTTAGAATACCACGACATTAACATTTGAATATTTAGTTAACAATTACATTTGCATACATTCGAAATTTAAATGTTGGATTCAGCAGTTTAAATATTTGCTTTACTGATTCATGTTATTTTGCTCGACTAAAAGAGAATAAAAGTTCATCAGTGTGCATAAATTTATAATTCAATGATCAAATATTTAAATTTGAATGCATAAATTAAACAAAAGCATAAATTAGCAAAGAATTTCGTCAAAACGATTTGGTTTGGAGTAGTTTAGTGACTAGTAACTTGAAGAAAGAACTCCAATACAATGCTGTTACACCGCAGTTAAGCATACTTGCGTGTTTACATTTGCTCTTAAGCACATCGAAATGTACAGCAGACTTCACACATTATTCTTGCATAAAGCACCATTTAATGATACACACACTAAGGTAGTAGCTTGCATAAAGCACCATCAGTAGTGGCCAGTGCTTCAATAGCGGCCACTTCAAGTTTACTTATATGCTTGAAGAAATAAATGAACAATAATAATGTGATTAATGTACTGGTACTTAATGTAACTATCATATTGAATCAATTTTATTCATCAGTTATTTGGATTTAAAGTAAGTAATGTAAATTCTTCGGATTGGAGAATGTCAGATGGCCACCAATGAAATTTCCAAATTTTGGAGTAGCCACTATTGGATCAAATTTGAGGTTTGGGAAAAATGGATAAAAATTGAACAAAATGAAATTCTGACATTTTTAGAAATAGGGACGATTTAGAAAGAGTTGGGCTATAATACGCTCATTGAGTTTCAAGAGGGGAGATGGAGAAAACTTTTATTTGACAAGGATTTAAAAAAGAAGAATTAACCGAAAATGTTTAATAATGTTTTTTACAATAACTTTTCTGTATAAGTGCAGTACTTTATAAACATTCAGCATATTTTTATTATATCGCAAAATCCCTCTCCCTTTCACATGTATCAGTACCTGTGTACAAAATACTCACTTTCTCGCCTGGAACGTAGATGCGTATTGCAGCGAAGAACCGATCTTAAAAATTTTCATACTACTCAATGATAACCTTACTTTAAATGCTTGTAATTGGTCAGCATGCCTTGTACCCTTTGACGTGAGAAAATGAACTCGTCCAGTGTCTCTGTGGCAACTCAACCGCAGAGGAGAAGCGGCGTATTGTCGTCAAAGAATCAGAAAATGTGAAATTGAAAAACAAAAACAACTTTACAATACAATTCAGAAATGAAGAAAATTGATAGCAAACATATTTAAAGCGATTTTAATTTTCATTTTTCCAATATATTCGTTCCCATATTTGTGTCCCTCCGTCTAAGATCAGAAAACATACCAGCAACTGTCCTAAATCACTACTTGGTTTCTTGGAAAATAAGTACGAACTAGTCGACCCGTGCGGAACTCCGCACTGTGCTTCGGATCGTTTCATAAGGCATTTCGCTCTTTAAAAATTGCAAAGAAAGATCATTATGAAGAAGACCCGAGAAAAGTAAACGGAAAAAAGTAAGCGCAAAAGAGAAGACATGTAATTTGAAGACATCAGTAGCAAAGCCTCGTTAAATACAACGTTGTGATAATGTGATCATCGCTCACCTTTCGGTTGTACGTATTTTCAATACAAACATAAATATCATTAAAAGTGTGAGTGAAAAAGCAGTATTTGTGCATGTGTAAAAACAGGTTGTGGCAAATACAGTCCTACCCATGTGAGCATTTGACGGAAAATAAATGAAACGTTAAAGAGATCAAGGTTTTGCAACAGCAAGGGGCGTTTCCGAAAACTTGATTTTTAGACCGTAAGTCTATTTTTCGTCATTAGCCGGCCTTATAAGTTTTAAAATGAGAGGGGAGTTTCTTCAAGAGATAAAAAAGATCTCGCATACTGACAGAAAAATAATCCACAGAAACAATATATAAGATAAGATAATGAAGAGAAGTGTTTTTATTTTTGAAAATTTTTACAATTTGTTATCGCAGGCTGCTTGCACCGTTATGGCTTAGATGGCAGCATGTGTTCATCATTTAACAGCACGGTTAAAATACAAAATAATTTGAACTAAGTGCTTTTTAAAGAGTAGCTTTTCCAATGTAGTTAAAATGTGATCGACTTTTTGTTTTTTTGCGAAAAGAAGAAAAAAAATATATTTTACCCTTCAAATTGAGGTAGTAATAATTTTTTTATTTGTACAAATAGTCAAAAGCTCATTAGAAGAATCTATATTTCAATATACGATTTATTATTTTTTTCTGAAAAAAAAAAAACAATTCCATTGTAGTTGGAAATCTTAAACCTGATACTTATATTTTCGCTTACATTATGTTTTAATTTCCTTACCGGAGCCAAAGCTTTCAAAAAAAAGAAAAAAAAAACAATTTTTACAATTAAGGATCAATTTGACTCCATGTTGCATCAAGTTTTCATAACAGCAAAGAGCGTTTCCATTTCATTTATTCTATACCCTCATATTTGTTGTTCATTTTTATTAAGTGTTCATGTAATGCGCGATAATTCTCTAATTTTGTGATGCAGATTGTTCGGACATGGACCCGAACACTCATTCTTCTGGTTACCAGTCGAACGCTCTGCTGATCAAGCTATTCAGTTCTGTCGGTCACAGTGCAAGTTAAAGTTATAAATTTAACCGAAAACCTTGTTCTTTAAAACAGGATTTTTGACAGAAAAACAATTTTTAGACCGTGTAGGTCTATTTTTCGTCAGTAACCTGCACGATAAGGTTTAAAATAAGGTGTAAATCAAAGAAATTGATCAAGAATTGAGGAAGATCTCGCGTAGAAACAAAAAACAAGCTACAGAAATAATATATAAGGATGATAGAGATTCTGTTCAGGTTCTGCACGTCCTTCTCACATTTAAGTTTGATATTTTGTAACTCACTTGACTTCTCCAAATGCATGGCGAGTGCTTAAATAAACAAGCAGCTTAGTAAATGAAAATAACGTCAGAATTTTCTCATTCTCAAAAAAGTAATTACATTTATTGAAAGCATGATATCTTTTATTTTTACTAATTTGTTAATTTGCCGGCAGATGAAACTTTTATGCTTTGAAACTGACAACGGAATTTAAAAAGTCATGCAACGTGCTCGGTAATTGATAAAGCTAATATAATGTAAGGAAATTCCCGGAGGGGAAATTCCATTTTCCTGAATTCCGACAATACATTGTTGTTACAGTTCGAAATAAAACATTTTATTCAATTGTTAGATTTAGAATTCATTCGTTACGAATATATGTAGAATTTAAATGAGGAATAAAAACGACATTTGTTTAGAGGTTAAAATTCAAAAATTTTACACACAATTTCGTTTTTTCTGTTCATTTACAAGCAGGTTTTAGCTTTCGAAGAAACTCATTGTTTTTCTGTCTACATGTAGGGGAATGTGGGGCAAAGTGAAATGGTTAAGATAACGTACATTTCTCAAAATGAACAAATTGGAAATTTGTTCTGAAAACTGCGGCATATAAAGAGATATATTTTGTAATAAAACTTGCACTGAAATATTATTTTTTATTTTTGGCTGTAAATTTGTACATTCAAAAATAAAGATGAAAAAAGTTCACTTCTTTTTTTCATAAGGTAAAGTGAAAAACAAATCGTTTTCTTTATAAGAATTTCCACTTTGATAATTAAACACATTTTTGATCAAACAAATGAGTAAATAAAAAAATGAATAAATGAAAAGGAAATGAAACAATAAATGAATGAATAAATAAATGAATTAATAAATATATGAGGAAAAAAATCAGTTAATAAAATAATGACTGAATAGGAAAATAAGGGAATGCATGAATATATATTATATATGGGAATTATAAAATGAAGAAATGTAATTGAACTAACTAATAAATAAATGCAAATAATTTGATCAAATATTTAATAAGTAAATGAAATGAACTATTTCACTTTGCCCTATCCATTTTGCCCCTTATGCACTGGACTAACTATACAAATCATTTAAAATACAAATAAATTTAATATTAACTTAAATAATGTATATTATTATGGATTAATAAATACTGCACTGAATATAAGTAGGTCTCAATTAATACTTAAAATGTTGATAACAAGATCTTCATCGTTTTATAATCACAAAAATAAGTTTTTACTTAGAACAAAATATTAAAATATCAGTATAAATTTTAGAAAATCGCTTGCATTATTATATGCTTTGATTTTTCGAAGGCACTTTTTTCTTGACTAGAGTAGTTACTACATGCGTTTCTATAGTTAAAATATTACTACATACATAAGTGACGCTAAAAGCAGAGTAAATATTTCACCATTTCACTTTGCCCCGCTATTTCATTTTGCTCCACATTATCCTATAATAAAATAATAGTTTAAAAAACTGAAAAAACAAGCTTTTGTAGCAATATGAACTAAAAAGTAAACGAGCTGATGTGTGCATCACATGACTTCCTTTTACACCAATTTAATGCTATTTCCCTATTATTGCAATTTTAATGGGATTCTCTCTCTAACTCTTTAAATATCACTAGCAATGGCCACATTGAAAGCAGATTAAAAAAAAAAAAAAAAAAAATCGCCAAATTTTTCGCCAAGTTGGCGACAAAACTTGGCAACCAAAAGACTGGCGATATATCGCCAAGTGACCGCCAAATTATAACACCACTTGAGTTTGCATCGAAATTAACAATGATTTCCCCCCAAAAAGGTGCAAAAGACCCCTTTAGAAACACCCGAATGCAACCAAAATAGGAGGTGCACAACTAGACCCCACTACGAGTCTATGTACCAAATTTCAACTTTCTATGACATACCATTTTTGAGTTATGCGAGATACATACGCACATACGCACATACACACATACGCACATACATACAGACGTCACGAGAAAAGTCGTTGTAATTACCTCGGTGATGGTCAAAATGGATATTTCGCGTGTCTATACATTCTTAGGCACTTTTCCGCATGTGTTCGAATCGAAAAAAAAACTCAACATTCATTTGGGGGTGAGCAAAATGGAAATTAAGGGCGATTTTTGAGTGAAAATTTTTTCGCGAATACAATACTTCCTTTTTTGTAAAAGGAAGTAAAAATAATCTTCGGATGGTAAAATAAAGGGTGTTTTTTATTAGAGGTATAGAACTTTAAGTCGGGAACATTGTTTGATCTGTGGGTCAGTTTGATAGTTGTCACTTGTTTTGTGTTTAGTTTGGTTTGCCCTTTCATCATGAATAGACATCAGGACGGTGCAACACGCCACACAGCGCGTGTCACAATTGATTTATGGAAAGAAACTTTCGGTGAACGAATAATTTCGCTTAATGGACCCTTGAATTGGACCCCATAATGGACCCTGCGAGATCAAGCGATTTAACTACGCTGGACTATTTTTGTGGGGCTGTGTGAAGTTTCAGGTCTACACCGATAAAGCATTGGTTTCCTAGGTCGCGTACACGCGCCCATCGCCGACGTCAGCGTACAACGAGTTGAAGAGCAGTGAGCAGCTACGCCAAAGTGGATTCCTAATCAACATCAATCGCGCGCTGGAAATCTGAACGAGTTGTTTTCCAGAGAGAGCAGTTACATTGTAAAACTGAAACTAATTGAGACGTAGACAAGACATAGATTTTGCAACTAAAAAACGTCTTATTATACAGCATTGCTACTGGAGGAGGAAGAAAATGAAGAACTAATATCATTTAATGACGTACTTCCTCGGAAAAAAATTGTCTCCTTTTTGCAGATCGTGAAACAGAGAGTGCATATAAAATTTTGGTTAATAGGTAGGCTTGCCAGACGTCCCGGTTTCAAACAAAATCCCAGCGTCGCGGCCAGTTTACTCCACGTCCCGGAAAAAAATTAATTTGATTACAAATAATCAAAAAGGCTTAAAAATAATCAAGTGTGAAGGATTATTTAGGATAATTACTTTATCATTTGTAACACTGACTTATAAAATTAAAACAGGATTAGTTTGTGTGGAGTTTTGCAACAAGATTCAAACCAAAAAAGACTGTCTAAAAAAGTCCGATAAAATGAAAAATATTTCTGAATAGTGTAATACATTTTTTTCCTCATTCAAAGTGTTTTTTCTAACTGAAATAAATTATGAATATTTTCTTCTAAGAAGTGAAATGCTCAACTTGTATCTACTTATGTCATTTTTTATTACATCTGTTTTATGTTCATAGTTAGCAACCATTTATTCATAGCATTAAGAATAAACTACCCTACACTCCAAAAATCAGCCACTTGTGTGTACCCTTTTTAATGAAACTCGGGGGGGGGGGAGGGCATTTCCGGGTCCCGGTTGAACATTTCAGAAATCTGGCAAGCCTATTAATAGGCACCTTTCGAAGAATAGTGCCAAATTTCGAGAATATTTTAGGTTGTCTCCAGAACCGTTTTAGTTTCGTTTAAATGAAATAGCTTCAGAAATTAAAAGCGTTGCATACAACAGAAATAAGGAGTCCATTTCACCAGGTGAAAAACTTGCTGTAACCTTCTGGTAAGCACTTTTTTGTCATAATTTCAAATTTTTCATTTAAATCAGGATCCGAAAGGGGCGATTGACCCCCTCCCCCCACCATGTATGACCTATTCTCCACAAATAAAAAGGCTAGTGGCCCTTAATTAAACCGGATAATTCTTCAACCTGTCAAGGCTGGGGAGGACCGCCAGTAGTAAAACTCCTCCTAAGGACAGCCCTTTTATATGGACAGTTTCAAATTCCACGGCAGCAAGGCATTAAGTCTAATGTATTAAAAACCTCTCTCGTATGGATACCCTCAAATACAAACATGGACACTAATTTGGGACTTATTTACGTTGGTGTATCTTTTCTTGTGGGGACTAAACACGGGAGAGTCCTATGGCAAGATGCACACTTAAATAACAATAATAAAAACATCAGTTTCTTATATTTATTTACTGTAAATTTGCACATTTATTTATATAAATAGTTGTTTTTGTACAGGGCAATTTCACGAAAATATCAACTTGAGCATCAAAATTTCAATGTTATCAAAATACGAAGTAATATATATTATTTGAAAGCTTAAACTATCTATTTTAATACTGTATCACTTTTATTTTATATTAGAAGCTGTTTTATTAAACATCTAGAGAAGTCTGTAGAATCATAACAGATTCTATAGACTTTTCTAGAGAATTTTGTTTGATAATTTGTTATACAGTAATCAATATTTTTCTCAAAATATCTTCTAGCTAAAAAAAAAAACAGTTATGTGTTTTGTAATGCACATTATAAAGTTTCTTATTACAACCTAATTGTTATAAGTATTTTTATGATTCTCCGTTTAGACACAGTATTAAATTCATTTTATGAATGTCAGTCAGTAACCATAAAAAACCAACTTTTTCGACTGAGCATGAACATTTTTAGTGGAAACTTTAAAAAGTCCGTACTCTTTTCCTACATTAAGAGTATGTAAAAACTGAATAAGTAGAGTTTGAAATTTGCATTGGGAACACAGAAAATTCCTTGGTAACTGACTTTTAAAAATAAACATAAAACAACTGAACTCATGAGTTTTAAGACGGGTAAAATATTTTTAAAGTTTTATTTGTTATTTTTCATATATTTTATTTCAACTTTAAAATAATTCATTCTATTTAGTTTTCATTAAAGTTTCAATAAACGACTTGGGTGGAATGCTAAGTGAAAAATCAATCATTAATAATGTTTTAATTTTTTCTAATGCGATAAAAGAGAAAGTTTAAATGGCGTTGGTCCCACGCTTGATGCTGAAATCAAAGTCAAGTTGATTCCGGCGTAGCGATTCACGACGGCGGTTTAGCTCGGGCACGCATGCGCAGGAGAATCAAATTTTCCCCTTGACGAGAAGCGACGCCGAAGTTTGGCGCTTTCGCTTCTAGGAAACCAGGGCTTAAGCCACAGACGATTGACGCCTTGAACAAGAACATTCGCCACATATCACTCACATACGCCCCCCCCCCTCCACTGCTGCAAAAAGTGATAGAAAATTGGACTTCCCGATTTGACGTTCTCCAAGTCAGCCGAAGTGGCCATATATCAGAAATCACATTTAAATGAAAATGGCAAAGAATCATCTTTCGAATAAAGCCAAATTCATGGCGATTTATATCATTTAACGGTGTTTTATTTGAACCTAAAGTTCTATACCTCTAAAAAAAAACACCCTTTAATTGAACTAACAGTTAACTTTAATGTAAAAAAATCCATGGTTTACATTTTGCAAGGACAACAAATGGAAGAAATTTAAACTCATATGAAGCCCTTCACGTTTTTTTTTTACATTAGTCTTTTTTTGGTTAATTATTTTATCATATTTAACATCCAAGATTGGTTTTTACTTTAAAAAAAGCGTGATCTTTTTTATTAGTTTTTAAAACTATTTTTTTTTATTTTTCTTTTTTGCAGTTTTACTTGTTTTACGAAAAAATACGAATTTTAACTTAACTCAAGATTTTTATATCTTCATAAAATCAGCCTCCCCCGCCCCCCCCCCCCCAAGAAAAAACGACTAAAGGGCTCGGGAAACATTCAAAACGGGAATCTCTCGAACTCCCAAAAGAACAATGATTCTACTTTAGGACTAACAGGTGAGCTCTAAAAACGTTCAACTTGTCCGATAAATTGTCTGTCTAGTAATTGTCTAATCCAGCTAGTAAATTGTGCTGTATCAGTCATTATCCATGCACTTAACCAATCATTTCCTATATATTGGGGGTTTCAGTGTAAAAAAGGCAATTTTCCAAAGAATCAAAAATAAGGTGCAGTTAAACTGCCTTCCTCACTTTTTATAAAACGCACTTGTAATTTAAGATGGGAATACAGTGACAATGGCTTTTGACCTCATTTTCTCAATGCGAAACAAATTCTCTACTGCTCTTTGAAAGTTTTGACTTAGGTTTGAAAAGTTTCTTTTACAGCGTAATAAATATCACTAGGGGACCTACATCCCTAAATAAAGTTCTGGGTTTAATTATCTTAATGTTGACTTTGAAAAACAAATGATAGTGTTTGAACAACCAGTTTTTGGTGCCAGAATCTTTAGACATACTTGTAATCAAGTTACGGCATCTGCATAGCATTTTTAGTATTTTGCAGATATGCGTCTTAAAACAAAAGATTTAAGGATTACCAAATACTTAGTTTAAATAAATTGGTAAATGCATTAACCTTCTGATTATATTCAGTTAACTCATTATGCAGAAAAGAAAAAGAAATAAAGGTAAAAGGAAAAAATAATAAAATGCCATCATGAGGATTATCGACAAAGTTCAAAACTCAAAACTGCGTAATAAGTGTTTTTTTATTAATTCTTTTTGGTACTTTTTTATAATATTCAAATTAATTGTAGTACTAAAAATTAAAAATGCATATTTAGCATGATTGTGAAGTTTTAAGTTCGGATATATAATCGTAGCGTAATAATCGTCAAATCGTAATATCTAATCTAATTCGGATATCTTCGGAAATTCTAATCGTAACACGTGTTTAAATCTCAGTGTTCCTAAAAGACGATTTAAATATTCGCTAACCAAATAAGATTGCACTGCAATCTTTGGTGATTGGTGAGTTGCATCGGAGCAGTGAGCGGAGCAACCTAGTATCATAAATAAACGATTCAATTTAACTGCTACAATCCTCTTCGTTTCATTCAGGTAAAAAGCAGAAAGAAAAAAAGTGAGCTTAAATTATAAAGATAATTTCAACGTCAAATCATCCAGGAACAGTTAATTTTATTTAGAGAAACTCATTTGAAAAAGTCCTGGAATATAACGTATCTATTGAATGTTCATCAATTATAAGAGTAAACTCTGTAAGCAGTAAAATAAGTTATGAAATATTGCACAAACAGAATAATGAATTCGGTTTAATTCACTAATGCTTGTGCAAACAGAGGAAATTGATGAGTGTTTGTTCTAATCTAGTGAAATAATTAAAAAGCTCTACTATTACGGAAATTAGGCAATTCACTTTTCTGCTTCAACATCTCACACTTAATTAAGAATCTCCATTGGGAATAAATAATTTAATGAGAAATTCCCGAATTTGAAAAATCCCACCATTTTTATGCCTTTGACATGTTTTCATTCGCATGTTCGTACTTACAGTTGCATCGTGTACTGTGCTGGAACGGAAAGCTTTTTCACATTTGACAGATACTTAATTTATAATGAAATTTCGCCAAAGAAATTGTGGTCGTTGTTCTGCGATGTCCAAAAAGCTCAATAGCACCTCCAGCCTTAAAAAACTACTTTGAACCCAGTAGAGGTGCCTCTCTCACTGCTTTTTTTTTTTTTTTCAATTTCGAATCAGTTTTCTTATAATTAGTTTTTTAAGCTAAAACATCAGATGAATTGCCCATTAAATAAGCGAAAGAGTTCTGGTATAATTTTTTATTCTGTACCGTTCAAAAGCTTTTTTTTTGCACACGATAAAGTTTCTTTATGTTCTCACAGATAATTAGAAAGGGAATTAAAGGTTTAATTTAACGGATAATCTAAGGCTAAACTCAAATCAAGCTCTAAGATTAAGGGCAAAATGTTTATGGAATTTACAAACTTCAAAACGACTTCAAAAACGTTATGTAAGGCCGGTTTGCTTTGCCCAGGAGCCTCTTTCGCATCTATAGAGGGATTTTTATTTTGTTCTAATCGTAACGCGTATTCTAGTAAATAAAATAAGCGGTAAAACTTGTGCATTCTCACTGATCCTACCTACATTCCCTCAATTAAGTAAAACCGTAAGACGAACCGAAAATTATAAAACAGACATTTTATGCATGAAATTAGCTCCCAAAACACCAGTTCCTAAGAATTCATATTTTAAAATAAATTTAAATACTATGGTCACCTTTGGAACTACGCTGTGAGCTCTACAAGCTAAAGTTTTAAAATATACATACCTAGGACGAGTTCTTCCTCTCACTG
Source organism: Uloborus diversus (assembly GCF_026930045.1). Taxonomy (NCBI): domain Eukaryota; kingdom Metazoa; phylum Arthropoda; class Arachnida; order Araneae; family Uloboridae; genus Uloborus; species Uloborus diversus. The sequence continues at coordinate 103,853,126 of NC_072734.1, forward strand.
ACACTGCTATTTTAAGCAAACAACACGTACCAAATTATTAGTGTGGCGATTATAATCTTCCTTTTGTTACATCTGCTGATAAGGAAAACACTTTTATATCAGGGTAGACAAGTAGTGACAGAGAGGTTGCTTTTATTGCATTTACACTCTGTCGGTAAAGAAAACACATTTACAGAATCCATCTAGCCTTTATTAATAATAAAAATAATAATTGTGTAATATACGAGGGCAAATCAAAAAGTCTTCGTTTCTATTTGTTTTTAGCCGGCTGTGAATACAAAACAAACATATACATTCCCAACAGTGAGTTCCTTAAACCGTACCAGCCATATTTGCTTTTTGCTCGGAAGAGCGGAGCTGCTATCAGTCATTTTAAAAATGACGGTTGTTCTTCAGATGTCCACAGCTTATGAGCAGCGAAGTGTTATTCGTTTTGTACGGAGCAAGGGACAAAATCCCATAGCAATTCAACAGGGAAATGCACCTGCAGTCCAGACCTTCCCCTTAGTGATTTTTACGATTTCCTTCCATTGAAGAAGTTTCTGGCAGGACAGAAGCTAAGAACGCGGTTCGACAGTGATTCCACAGGCAGCTGGAAGAATTCTACGACAGGGGGATCTCTAATTTAGTGCTACGATGGGACAAATGTCTGAACCGGTGTGGTGACTATGTGGAGAAATAGTGTAAGTGGCATAGTTTACTGCGTATATTTGTAAATACCTGTTGGTTTCTTTTTTTGGCAAATAAAAATTAGGCGCAAATACTTTTTGATTTGACTCGTATAATAATAACACCGCGCTGCTAAAAAAAAAAAAATGCTTCTAATTGATTCTTATGTAAAATGACTCCCTGAATTCGAATCTAACCACTCCCTATCACGTCCTTTATGCTTTTTAGTGTTCTATGACACTAAATAAATTCTATAAACGTGTTTTCTTTACCAACAAAGCTTCATATCCGAAGGAAGGAAATCTACAAAGTGGGTATTTTTATCGAGCTTTCGAGTGAAACTAAAATCGAGAAGGTACGATTATTATTTTAGGTAGAAAGAGCAATCCCCCCCCCCTTTTTCGGATAAAAGGTAGCCCATGTTCATGACGTGTATACAAAACTTCATGATAATCGGTTGGGTAGTTAAGGCGTGAAAATGTTACCAATAAACTCGTTTCCACATTTAGTTGAGACTGGAGAAGTTTGACCACACGGAAGGTTTGACCCATACCATCATTTTCACATGTAAACACATTTTAAACTGATGAGCACCGGAGGGCAGCGTGATCTTAAGTCGAATCGAAAGCTGTTTCTATTTTTTAGCCAATTTGAAGTACAAGTAAGAAGAAATCGCGTGTGATAGCTTTTTCAGGCAAAAAAATAAAATTTTTCGTTGCAAGTTCATCTCCTCTGTGCGATTTGCCATTCACTTAAACAGAAGTAAGCTGCATTATTTATATATTCTGATTAATGTTCTAAAAGCCTGTATACTTACTTTCAAAATTCAAAGTTCATTCTAATATGTTTTTTATTATATTTTCTAAAATGGTTATTAAGAGAATTTTAACCCACGTCAGTTACGGGAGGTTTGACCCGGATCAAACCTTCCCATTTAGTTTCTTTTGATTGTGCAACATTTTTAAAACAATGTACTTTATTTTATTTGTTTTAAGTAAGATTGTGTTTAGTTCAAATGAAATAAATGTTGTTCTTAACTTGTAATTAAAAGTCACTTTACATAGATTTTAGTTATTTGAAACACTTCCTGTTTGTGAGTATTTCTGATCAAACAAAAACACAACTGACATTAGCTTTTCCACTTTGCTTATTAAGATATTCAACCCATATACGCTCTTATTAAACCGATTCACAATTCGTAACACCTGAACAGTTGCGCCCATTTGCCAAAGCAGGATCTAGAAAAGTCAAAGAGGTAGGAAACGGATCACATCTAGAAGTTTGACAAATGAATAAAGTTTTCGAATGATTTTGAAGAAGTTGATGAAAGGCTTCAAAAATGCTTCAAATTAAAAATAATACAAATATAAAAAGTGACATCATCAGTTTTAATAATAAAATATTTTTTCTAATGTCATAAGAATTAAAAGGATGTCTAAGAAAATTATTGAAAAAAGAAATTCGTATTTCTATTTGGAGATCGTTAAATTATGTTTCCAAAAGAAAGAAGAGAAAAAAAAATTAATTTGAATTTTGACATCTTGAATTCAAATTATGTTTTTCGCAATCACAAGTGTGTGTATGTAGGCGTGTGTGTTTCTGTGTGGGGGTATATGTGTTTGTATGTAGGGGTATGTGTATGTGTGTGTAGGCATGTGTGTTTGTCAGTGTGCTGGCATAAGTGTGTGGGTAGTTGTGTATATGAATGTGTGTATGTGTGTGTGTAGGCATATGTGTTTGTGTCAGTGTGCAGGCATGAATGTGTGGGTAGTTGTGTGTGTGTGTATGTGTGTGTGTGTGTGCGTGTGTGTGTGTGTGTGTAGCTGCGTATGTATGCGCGTGTGTGTAGGACATGGATGCAACCTGGAGACGGCTTTCACTATAGGAGCAGCATCGTGAGGAGCCGGTCGACGGTGACAGGGTGCGGAGAGTGGCGATGGGAAAATAAAAAGATAGGACATCAAAACAGTCAAATGAGAACAATAAGCAATCGTGATTGCTCAAAAAATTCTAAAATAATAAAAGCGGGGGGGGGGGGGGGGATGCTAGCGCAGGTGATAACGTCGCCAAAACTGGTGCAGCTGACGATAAACTACATTTGTCAAACTGGAATTCCCCTCTGGTAACCTTTAGCTTATCGCAGAGGTTCCCAACCGGTGGTTCGCGAACCCCCAGGGGTTCGCGAGGTGCAGGAAGGGGGTTCGCGAAAATTTCGGTGCAATGGCGGATTTTTCCTAGTTTGGTAAAAAATTATAAAATATTCAATTTGCATACATAGTTATTTTTTTTTTAATTTGAAAACGCGCCAGACTCTTGTATTAAGCTCAAAAAAAATAATCTTTCAGCGGTTTTATAATCTTGGTTAAAAAGAAATTTTCTCGTTTTTTTTTCGATAGACAACAAAAAGAGATATCCTTCCTTCTTTGTTGCGAGGCGCCATGCAGAAACGTTGTATTAAGCTGTGGCGGGGATCACGATGACCTTAAAAAGGCGCCATCGCGTGGAGTCAATCAAACAATATACATAATATACATATGTCGAAAAAAATAAAGAATTCTCAAACAATGCATCATAGGGGTATTATTTCTAATCTGGTTAAAATATTACTCGGGAATTTCCGTCGAATTCAGTCATCGAATAGCAGACATGACAGCAAAAGTCTCCAAACTTAAAATTTATTACTGAATTTTACCCATCTGTTCGTTTTCAAAAATATATAACATCAGCATGCTCATAGTTCTGGGGAAATAGTTGTTAACAGACGTATTTAGAGATACTTTAGAGATGCTTGAAAACAAGTGATTTTGTTTGCAATTGGTTTTGCTACGTGAACTTGCTACTCTGTTTGTGAAGTTATAATCGTGTTGGTATTTTTTATGATTTAATAACTTTCTGCTGTTATGGATCGATGGTTGAAAACTGGTAGTTTGGTTGAGCGACAAATGGACAAGCAGTCAATCGATCAACCCTCAACATCAGCAATAACTTTCGAATCAACACAGGATATTGAAATAGATAGCTGTAATGAACTGCCGCCTCCCCCGACTAAACAGAAAAGTGAACTAGGGGAGAAAAAAAGGAAAAAAGCGAAAATATGACAGTGACTATTTACAAATGGGCTTTTATTTTACTGGAGAAGAGTCTGAACCTAGACCGCTTTGTCTTCTCTGCAACGAAGTTCTAGCGAACAGCAGTTTGAAACCGTCACTTCTGAGAAGACACCTCGAAACAAAGCATCCGACACACAAGGACAAACCTATCGAATATTTTAAAAGAAAATTGGAATATAATAAAAAATGTAGCGTCTCTACGTTCCTGTTAGAATCCAACGAAGATAGTAAAATGGCCCTTGAAGCTTCATATCGAGTCAGTTATAGAATTGCAAGATCTGGACAGCCACATACAATTGCAGAAAATTTAATTGGACCGTGTGCTAAAGATATTGCTAATTGTATGCTGGGAGAAAAGTCAGCAAAAAAAAAATTGACCTGGTTCCGCTATCAAACAACACAGTATCACGCAGAATTACTGATTTGGCAAGTAATGTGGAGAAAGAACTTGTGAATAGAATAAAAGAGAATAATTTTGCGATCCAGCTTGATGAGTCGACTGATGTAGCAAACGCTGCAATATTACTTGTCTATGTTAGGTATATTTTTAACGATACAATTAAAGAAGATGTAATATTTGCAAAACCTTTGAAAACCAACACAACTGGAGAAGCAATTTTCGAACTGGTCAACAGTTACTTTGAAGAAAATGGAATAGATTGGTCTTTGTGTGTGGGTGTGTGCACGGATGGTGCAAAATCAATGACAGGAAAATTTGTTGGCTTTGTGGTGCGAGTAAAGAAGATCAACGAGAAAATTGAATGGACTCATTGCTGCATTCATAGACAAGCATTAGCATGTAAGCGTATTCTTGCAGAATTATCCGCTACTTTGAATGATGCGGTAAAAATTGCAAATTTCATAAAATCACGTGCCACAAACTGCCGTCTATTTCACGCGCTTTGTGAGGAATTGAGAAGCCTTCATGTTACTTTACTTCTTCACACAGAAGTTAGATGGCTTTCCCGTGGCAAAATTTTGACACGCTTATTTAAATTGAAGTCAGAAGTCCAAACATTTTTTGTTGATCATCCATTTCACTTGTCCACTTGCATATTCGATCCTCTTTGGATGCAAAGGCTTGCATATTTAGCTGACATCTTTTCAAAATTAAATGAATTAAATCTATCCTTGCAAGGTGCAGTTGTTAATATTTTCGTTGTATATGATAAAATTGAAGCTATGATAAAAAAATTGAATTTCTGGATCCAATGCCTGGAAATGGGTGAGTTTTCTTGTTTCACTTCTCTTAGTAGTTTTTTAACAGAAAACTCAATGAAACTTGATGAAAGCGTTAAAAGAAATGTATGTGAACATCTGCAACATCTTGAACTAACTTTTGACGAGTATTTTCCTAATAGGCGTAACGCCCCTCTCTCAAACAACTGGATACGCAATCCTTTTGAAGGAAATCCATGCTTAGAGAACACCCTGACATTACCTGAAAAGGAAATGCTCATCGAGTTATCCTGTGATAATTCATTGAAAACTACCTTTAAAGAGCTCTCGTTAATTGACTTCTGGCTCAGTGTAAGAAATGATTATACCGTTTTGTCCAAAAAAGCAATTCGAATTGTATTACCATTTTGTACAACATATCTGTGCGAGAAAAGATTTTCCTCCTATACTTATCTCAAAGATAAATACCGAAGCAGATTGAATGCAGAGCCTGATTTAAGACTCAAACTGTCAGACATTGAACCAAACTTTCAGTTTCTTTGTTCCGTCAAACAGCCACAAATATCGCATTAAGGATTTTTTCCCCAATTTAAAGTATGCAAAAAAAAATAGTTGGTTTATAAAACTTCTTGTTTATAATTTTTCTTGTAGATGTAGTTTTAACTTTTTATTAATGTTTGCACTTAATGATATTTTACAATTATATTTTTGTTTATTGCAATCAAATGCTGCAAAAAATGGAAAGCAAACATGCTGTTTTTTTATTGTTTCTTACATGTTACTAATTTCAACACCAGGGGGTTCGCGAACTTTTTTGCCTGTTCCAAGGGGTTCGCAAAGAGAAAAAGGTTGGGAACCGCTGGCTTATCGTATACTGTGTTGTCGCCAACGGAGGTTTGCTTGGCGATTTTAGCGCAAAATGGCTTTCGTTGCGATCATAACCAGCCGTTTAAACTGTAATTTATGTATTGTTCAATGTGTAACGTATTAATTATGAAAAATACCGATGGATTAAAGAAGATAACATTATAATAACCTTTTTTATTGAGGTTAGAAGACAGTGGATCATCTAAAAATTATGAATAAACGGGCAGAATTATCGGCGTCAAGATCGTAACACCATTTGGACATCTCGCATGTATGTTTAAGAAAAATTACTTTTCTTCTAAGATACTGCATAAAAGCTTATGAAAACACTTTTAAACAATTGAAAATTGATTCTGAGGATCGATAAATACCTTTAAAACGAAAACATCATATACTTAGTTCTCAAAAAACAGCATTGTAAAGATCGTAACTTTTGGACATGCATCAAATTTCAAACTTACTTTTTTCTAAAATCGTTTACAAAGTAAATAATCTGTCTTTACTTTTGTTATTTGTGTAAAATATTAACAAAAAATTATTCAGTGTAGATTCATGCCTTTAATTTTTTTTTTTTGAAACGTACGGAAATAATTAAAAAAAAAAATTTTTAATGGTACATTTGCTCAGTTAACGTTTTGGTATGTCCAAAATTGTGCTTTTTAGCAAAGAAAATATTTTTTAAGGGCATTTGAAGAGCATTTTTTCAAAAATTTATGGCAATTCTTGTCTCTATACAGTATTATAATTTAACTCAAAAATTTTTGAGTTAATTAAAATGAAAGTTATCTGGTGTTGAAGCTTCAAAGTTGAGGTCTGTGTTTGTTCCCACCTTTTGAGAACTGCCCGTTTATCAAACCTCCTTTATGGTGGGTGAAACCTCCCTCGAGTGGGGGGCTTTGACACAGTTTGAAAAATCGCCAATAAAAAAAATAATTTTCAATTTGAATAAAAAACAACAGTGTAAAAAAATTATTAAAGGTTAAATGAATTCTGTAAATGTCTGTAAATGTGTTTTCTTTACCGACAGAATTTAAATGGAAAGAAAGCAACCCCTGCCACTGCTTGTCTACACTTATATAAAAGTGTTTTCCTTATCAGCAGATGTTAAGAAAGGAAACTGGTCCTCGCCACACTAATAATTCGGTTGTGTTATTTGCTTAAAATCGCAGTGTCAGTACAAGGAAAAGCTCGTCCTAGGTTTACATCGAAACTTGTCCTCGCCGCACTAGTAATTCGTTTGTGCTGTTTGCTTAAAATCGCAGTGTCAGTACAAGGAAATTCGTGTCTTAGATTATGTATTAAGGGAATTATGCACTGAAAAAACAGCGTTTATATATATATTATAAAAAAAGGTAGGTGAACCATAGTTAGGTTTTGATGATTTTCTTTTAGTTGAATTCTTTTACGCTTTTTAAAAAAAACATTTCGTAGTACACTCTAAGTTTAATTATTTTTGTGATTTATCATGTTATTTATTTCTTTCTTATCATAAAATTATAAAACTGTAGCTTGTGGATCCTAAAACATGGTTCTGAAGGTGTCCCTGGTCCTGAAATTTATTTTAAAAAGTGAAAAAATAAAGAAAAAAAAATTCTCAATGAACTATTTTTTTCTTTCAGAAGAGTACTAAATACTTAACTTAGAAAAGTTGGTACACTCAAACCTGTTTTTGTGCGGTCTTTTTTTATGCGTCTTTTCTTGTGCGAACTTTTTTTGTGCGGTACATGAAAATTTCAATCGGATAGGGACTCATTTGATGAAATTATTTATAAAACGGACGAAATTATGTTTAAAACGAACGATTTTTAATGTGATTTTTTTAAAGCTCTTATCCACATCACAAACAGGTTTGGGTGTTTTTAATTACAATAATAAGCAAAACTAGTTATGTTGCGGTTATCAAGAAACTTTCTTTTACATCTTCTCGTATATTATGAATTCTTGGATCTAACGTATAATCGTGATTTAATCGCTACTTCAAAAATCTGCTATTCGCAAAACCGGAAAGATTCCGATAATTGAGATTTTCATGATCATGGCTATATATATATAATTTTTTTTTTCGTTCAAAAGTTTGCTACTTGATCAAAATCTTATTCATTTCAAATATATCTTACAGATGAAACAATGGAGAGGATGGGAGGGCGAAGAGAGGAGGAAGAGGATGGAGGTACACCCCCATAAAAATATAAATATGTGCAGTAATGTTTCAAAAAAGTAAACCGATGTTCACTTATAATCTAAATTATGTCCGTGCATGTAAATTATAATTGTACAGGAAGGTTGCTTCCTTCGCACTGAAACTTTATTAGTAAAGAAAACATATTTACAGAATAAACTAGGTGTACTGGGACACTAAAAAATAAAATAAAATAATATCTGATGGTATGTGGTCATATCTGGATTAAGGGTGGCATTTTACATACGAACCGACGAGAAAGTTTTTTTTTTATTCCGCGTGGTGTTATAGTAATAATTATAATTTATATTGTTGTTATAGTCGACTCGCACCACAGCGCGAAAGAACCTAACATTTATTTCATTCTTCTAGCGAAAGTTTTTTTCTCTGATGATTGTATTGTTCATGAGTGCATTTACAGATCATCCAACGCTGTATTTAGCTCTATTCTGCCCAAAGCCTGAGCTGAAAGTTGTGTTTCCAGCCGTTTTTCCTTCAAAGAAGAAGCAAACCCCTAAAACGAGCTCAAACTTTAAAAAATAAGCTTCTACTTATATACCGACTTTTCGTTCTATTTTGTATTATAACTTACTAATTTATTGTGATGACAGGCAAGTAGTGGGATAGATCAGCTTATTAAGGAATCGAACTAAAACCATTAAAAATATTACACTTTTACATGGCGGATGGAATTAAATCTTGTTCAATAATAATAAAAAAAGTGTCGATGTAGAAAATGACAATTTACCATTTTTAAATCATTATAGGTAGTGCAAAAAAAAAAAAAAAAAGTTTGAAAAGGGAATTTTGCTTCCCCTGAAATTTGCCTCCGTCTGCCGATTCTGCATATTTAGAAACTTTACTGCGTATTTGCAAAAAAATACAGTATACCAATTTTTTATACGTTCTACTGCTACGAACTCTACATTAGATTCGTAAAAGGTTTTGCATAAACCGGGAGTATCAACAAAAGGGTTCATAGAAGGCCATTCAATATTACCCATTGCTGTTGTCAAAATAATTAGAATCATTTATCATTCTCTGGATTTTCCTTAACCAATAGAGTGGTGGCCGACCCATCAAATGGACACATCTCATTCGCTGTTACAGAAGTAACTCAGACTCTGGTACACAGATGACACTAAGCGGCATGGAGCTAATACCTTATTGGAGCTGCCGGATCTAATGAGTAAATCGCTGAGACAGGCCATAAATCTGATTGATTGATTTATGGAGGGAAGAGATATATGATGAAACAATGACCCTCGCTTGAATTAAATTACCGGTCATGTAGAGTTCTTATTAGCCAACAGAGAAAAAATGCAATTCGCAACTCCAACAAACTATAGGGGACGCTGCAGTCACTGTCTAATGGCGGACGAAAAAACTAAAACAAACGCACGCCGTAACGTATAAATTGCTTCTAAACTTAGGAAATGACAGAAATTTTTATTCGCAGGTATGATTTTTTGTTCTTTATTCATTTGAAAAGATTTTTCAGTCTTTTGGTTATTTTGACCCATGTAGAAAGAGATTAGAAATCAAAAAGTATTACGAAAGTAAAAAAATAATGCAGAACACACAGTAAGTTGTTCTGAAGCAGCTATTTTCACGATGTTGAATTCGGTATTCATAAATTTTTGGTTCGCTTCGAACAGCATTTTCATTTTATACTGTTTTTTCTATACATTAGTACCTATTATGTCCAGTTTCGTGACATTTCCGGCATTTGTTGATATTTTTGTCACATAGTGCACATACGTGACAGAATGTCAAGAGTAACATTTAACACTAGATAATTTATTTCTATGACTATATGATTGGATATCAAAAGAAATCATCATGCATTTAATTCATTCGTCACGGAAATGATATAACTGATATGCGAAATATTTTCAAGATACATTATTCTTTCACACAATACTAAAACCATAACCCTATAAACATATTTTTGGCGAAATTCTTCCACCGATAATGTCAGCTTTTGCAGAGCAATAAAGTAAATTTGGTGCGATATTTTAGCGATAAAAATTCCAAGTTTTTATTTTTTATTGTTCAAATTCTTAACGTTCTTTCTGGATTTTTCAATCTGTTCTGCGATAAATATTTTCAAGAAAATTTATTTGCATACTGTCCATTTCAGTTGGATGCTATAGTAACAAGGTTATTTAAATCATTTATGTGGAATTAGGTTTATGAAAAGCAGTAATTTTTCAGTATGGCTCTAAAGTGTCCAGTCAATGTTGTTAAGTCCGCTTTTTTTCTTCGAATTGAAAAACTGATATTTATTCAAATTCACTCAGAACAAGATAAATAAAATGTGTACTCACAGTTTATATCAGATATGTTTGATGTTACGCTGTTGCGGATGACGATTCCAAATGATAAATTACACAAATAAAAAAATATACACATAACAAACTGTTTGTTTTGCCCAAAATGAACACGTGGAACGCAATGTTTTAGTTTTTTCGGCAGTTTTGTAAGTCACCGCAAGATAGCGTATTCGAGCTCTGGAGTTGCGAATGTAAGATTTTGAACTTGTCAAGTTAAAAAAGAAAATCTATTGAAAATCATGCCAAGAAAAATAAAGTAAGAAATCCCACACGGAAGTGAAAATTTTACTTTAAATTTGAGTGGATTATGTTTGCGGAAATTTGGTTAAATTTCATTTTAAGATTTTGAGATAAATTCTTTATACAGCTCCAATGTTTTCTTAAAGAATGAAATAATGATTTTTGGGTGTATTCTATTAAAAAACTCCTTTCATCATTCCAAGCCGAAAACCATATCAATTTTAAGTAAATAATCACAACAGTTCACAAAAAAACATCTAGCATAACGACTTATTTTATTAAGAAAAAGTGCCACTGATATAATTTACTTTTGCATTAATGAAGGTATTCATTCAGAAATGACCGGACGTCGCATTTCAAAAAAAGAAAAACAAATCTCATTTATTTCTCAAAATGTTTTTCTAGATTTTCCAGCTGTCGATTTTTTTTTCTTCTTTTGCTTAAGTCCTCGTAATTTCTTACAAGCCAATAAAAGATTAGGACCATGTGCTGTTTATTTTCTTCTTTCAAGCCATTGTGGATTGTGACATTCCACCATTAAAAGAAGTATCTTGAAAACTTCTTGAGTTTTATGGAGATCAACTGTCAAACAGAGAATCAAATTAAATGGCACTTAACCTTTTTCCTATCAGAAAAGTCTCTTACAAAACTTTTGGTTGAATTCCAAAAAAATTTTCTTCGGAGAGCCATCGAATTAAGTAGCCCTTTTCACGAAATATTTTTAAAATTTAAAATACCGGCACGAACAGCAAACTTTGAAATAGTTTATTCTGCGAAGTTTTGTTTGCGATGTCCTTAACATTCTATGGAATGAAGAAAAAAAATGTCCTGCGAAACATCAAAGAGCAGATAAATTAAGATCTATATCAATATCGTTAATAGAGCAAAAGCATCAGTCATTTTTTTCGAAATAAAATTATTTTTACATATAAGAAACGTTGACTTTCAAAACTCTAGGAGGGCATTGGGTATATCAACATTTGGAAAAGCTATATGCACATAATGCATAGACTAACATTACATATCCTTTGCCTTACACACACACACACACTCACTCACTCACACGCTTATATTTATATGTATATATATTTAAGATTTAAAAATTACCAAAAAAAGAAAAGACATAGTTATGCAAACCAAGTAAAGAACACAAACTAAAATAATATTATAAGCACAATTAAGCTGCTTCTTCGTCAGTAGGTGGGAGCGGCATACTCGAAAAGCAGCTTCACAGGTTTCGGAACGCATCGCGAGTCAGCTAGTAATCAAAGTCAAAGAATTTTTTGATACATTCTAAAGCAAGTGTTATAGTAAATGCAGAACTAGGAAATAATGTTTTTTAGAGCAATGCAGAACACTATTAAAAAACAAAAAACAAAACAAGATGACATCAATTTTAAAAAGAATATAATACAAGAATTAACGCAGTTACGGAACCAATTGATTAAAATGTTTCGAAAATATTTGATACATTTGCTGAATCACAACGTCCCAACCTCATTGATACTTGCGATTCGACAAGTATGTTTGAAACATTTTAACCAACTGGTTGTGTGACTACGTTAAACAAAAAATCGCTGCCTCCTAATAAAGTGACTGAAACATTTTCAAATATCTTATCTTAATAATTCAATGGTGTAGTTTTAGCAGTGCTTCCCCCTTTCCTGTCGGCACCCCTTCTTTAGGTATCGCTTGAATTTCTAATTACTTGAATATTTGTTTATCAAAGTTATCCGATGGCTTTTTTTCTCTTGCAGATCTCAATTTTCAGCTAAGATTTCCCATCTTCTCAAATACGATTTAAACCCCCCAATTTTACCGAGCAGTCCCCCCCCCCCTAAATCGCAACCCCTTATGAAAACGACTAAAATCCTTTCAAAATAACTTCTCAAAACATTTCAATGGTGAGTCTACCTCATGACTCCTCTATCACCCCACACATTATTAGTAATTAAAAAAATGCTGGAATATTTATTCATCGAGTTGACTAACGGCTTTTCTCTATTGCAGATACTTTACTTTCAGGCTAAAATGATAGTGTTGTAAGTCAGTTTTTATGCCGCTGATTGGACAATCAGTGAGAATTTTCGACTCTACTTTTATTTATTCGCAACTCCAGAGCTCGAACACACTACCTTGCGGTGATTAACAATAAAAAAGAAAAAGGTAAAGCATTCCATTCCACGTGTTTTCTTTGGGGTAAATTACAGGCTTCAGACAGTTTGTGATGTAATGTAATTTCGGAAGAATAGAAAAGACAGCTTGCCACAAACACGATGAAAAATTACTGTCACTCACTAAGTGTCAAAGCAAGTTATAAATTACGGCATTTGTTTGTTTTACCTTTTTCATCCGCCATTAGACAGTAGTTGCAGCGCCCCCTATAGTTTATTGGAGTTGCGAATAGCAATCCTTGCGTGCATTTGATTTTCCTCTAGTAAACCTATTGTAAATATAGACTGACAGGGGTGTGAGTCATTTAAAGATAAGTCAAAACAAGTAACATGTATTTTTTTGATAAAAGTAGATTCATGATAAAGGAGCATGTATCTTCCTTTAAGTGCAAATCCTGCTCTTAAAGTTAAAACGTACGCAGTTTAAATTTTTTTCAGAAGTTTTCACAAAATTTCCATTTACTCCAAACTGTGTTAGAATGACTTACAACCGAAACTTAATTTTCAACAAAAGAAGTACAGAAGACCTGTAGTCCACACAACTAATTTTTCATGCATAAATAACCCGAACTTCGCCTTAAATGTAAAATTTGCATGAAATTGAAAAGAAGTGCATGTGCTCAGTTCCCGTGAGCTTCTGTGCAAATTTAGCCCTGCTTGCGTCATTTTCAATGTTTAAAAGGGAAGTGTTAAAAGATAGCAACCACATAATGAGAAGTCATATAGCATGAATAATAAGAACTTGAACAGTTGTGTGACACAAATCCCAGCAACAAAGTACATTCTTCTATGAACATGCTTTTCCACTGCGATCAAATTTTCTATTCATGAAAAACCCATGAAAAATAATTCCTTTCCGATTTAAAGCAGTTTATCAATTTATCTGTTTTGAATAGCCATTAAGTTAAAGAAAATTTTCTTAAAAGAGAAAATGCTGTGCTGACAACAGTTTAAATACTGTACGTCTAATTTTTATTTTGAAAACAGAATTGTGCATTATTTTCGTCTTCCAGGTAAAAAGTTTCAGTTGAAATTCAAGAGGAATAAGCGGTTTAAGAAGAACGAATGAAAGATTTAAGTTAAACACTCCAAGTACGAGTATAAAAGTTATATACGATTATTTTTTGAAGATGTTATGCTTTGTTGCTGCTGCATGTGATGTTTCACTGCCGTAAGCTTCTTACAGAAAAATATGAAAGGATGGGTTGAAATATTTACGTCATATATTTTCACTTCAATAGAACATATTTAAAGGAATTTTAGAAGAAAGTTGGGAATTTTATGAAAAAGTATATATTAAAATGCAGTGTGTTATTTGGTACAGAAATAAGGGAACAATCAACTGTTTTGTACAGTCGATGCTGTGTTGAAAGGTATTTGGTGGTATACGTATATCTTCCGTAGTGTTTCGGAAACTATAGCGTATACCTTTTGCCTTTTAATGAGCTTAACATTTTATATTTTATTTTAATTATTTTACAAAAATAAAAATGTAAACGATATCACACTGCTATATAAGTGTTAAAACGTTCGGTGATAGAAATTAACATCACATCCTGCTATATGAGATAAATTTTCATAAAAATAAAAATTCATAATATCTACTTTTTACATTGTAATCTAAGTCAACAATCATTCCATTTAGGTTTCAGCGTATAATCTCTCTCTCTTTTTTTTAGAATTTTTTTTTTTTCATTTTTCCGTAGCTGTGCCAGGAAAAGATGGCAATTAAACTCGAAGCGAAAATAGAATACTTCATTCTGTAATTGGTAAAATCCGCTAGAGCGCTCGAGTAGTAAACATTTGACAGCTTGCGTATATACGCTGGTCCTACCTATTACAAAATGAAGTGGGTTTACGCTTCCAATTGATCCGCAAACTCTCCGTGGTCAAGCTTTACAATATTCTTGTTGCTACTTTTACGACTACAGTGCAGGACACCTGGCAAAACATATTTTGTAAATTTATAATCATTTCTTTTTGAGGTGACACTATTTTATGTTGATCAGTAATTGTGAAATTTTATCCATTACATATCAAGCAGTTTTAGAAATTTCCTGTTAATTACAGAGGCATTATGGTGATAAAAATGAGGGGATGTGTACATCACATGACTTCCTTTTATTCCAATTTAATGTAATTTCCCAACTACTGGTAATTTTAATGTGATTCAATAGTTTACTCTCTAAATATCACCAACAGTGACCAAATTAAAACAGATTTTTAAAAAAATCGTCAGGTGACAAAACTTGGCGACCAAAAGACTGGCGATACATCGCCAAGTGTCCGCCAAATTATAACACCACTTGAGTTTGCATCGAAATTAACAGTTTTCCCCCCAAAAATTGTCAAAAACCCCTTTAGAGACACCCGAATGCAATCAAAAGGAGAGGTGCACAATAAGAACCCATTAGGAGTCTACGTACCAAATTTCAACTTTCTTGGACTTACCGTTCTTTAGTTATGCGACATACATACGTATATACAGACGTCACGAGAAAATTCGTTGTAATTAACTCGGGAATCGTCATTATGGATATTTCGGGTGTCGATAGGTTCTTAGGCACTTATCCACGTGTGGTCGAGTCGAAAAAAAAAAAAAAACCAACAACAAAAAAAACCTCAATATTCATTCGGGGGTTAGTAAAATGGAAATTAAGGTCGATTTTTGAGTGAAATTTTTTTCGCGAATACAATACTTCCTTTTTTGTAAAAGGAAGTAATAAGTATGACCCTCCACACCATCTTTCTAGGAAACATCGGACAGCTTACGGAAATTTGAGAATTCTCGAACTAGTTAAAAATATCCGTGCATGGATTTGAAATTTAATTTAACTTATGTTCTGTATAAATAAGTTCGTTGAGTGGAATATGTGATTCATATTCATGAACTATTTTTAATGCCATTGAATCAAATATTTGGAAACATAATAAGTGCTGAATAGTTAAATATTTACCATCATATTAAACTTTTCAGTTAATAACGAGTGGAAATATTAAAAAATCATCTTGATCGATATTCTTTTTCCATTCCATCCTACTTATTTCCGTTCCATAATGAATTTAAAAAATGCTTTGGAAACGATACATTTAAAGCGAGCAGTCTGCTACTGTTAAACTGTTAAATAAATATTTCAACTTATACAATATGTTAATGTGAATTTAAAAGTGCGCTTTTAGAAATGGTACTATTATTTAACTTTCAAATTATGTTTAAATCGTTAGAAATTAAACTCACTGAGTCAAAATTTAATTTAATACTCAAACTATGTACAAATATTTGAATAAAATTCAGGTACATCAGCTAATCATTATGAGTACAGCTGAGTAAAAATTATTCAGCGCAAGAAGCTGTTTCATTTTAAGTGGAGAATTTTCAAACCCATTTTTACAGTCTATATAATTCTATCAAGAGCATAAAATTGCGTTTTTGGGAAGTTTAGTTAAGGATCAAGTTGTGTAACAAATAATTGAATGTTAGATTCTGAAGCTTGAAACTTCTGAATTAGTTCTTCACTGCCACCCGCAGTCAGAGTTTCTTCTTTTTAGCCTACTTTCCTAATAAAAGTCAGAGAGAGAAGAAAAAAGCATGAAAGAAGGCTAAATGCATCTCAAAAATGTTGAAAAAAGCAAAAAAAAAAAAAAAAAAAAGTAAAAATAACTAAAATCTATATAAATAAAACCAATATAAATATATTCCTTGTTTTATTTATATGGATGACATAGGAATGATGTGAAAAAATATTGGACTGCATATTCGAATTCAGCTTCGCGTTATTTTGGTTTTATTAAAAAATTTCAAAGTGCACGAACACTTTTGGAGACCCTGCATGTGTATATATATATATATATATATATATATATATATATATATATATATATATATATATATATATATATATATATATATATATATATATATATATATACATACACTCTGTCGCAAAAAAATATATACACCCAGAAGAAGTTGAGCTACACTCACGAAACTTGGCAGTCATGTAGTGTATAAGAAGATAAGAAGATGATTAAAAATTCAGAATAAAAGATAATTTTATTAAGCAGTTACAGCATGCAAAATGCTACAAATCAGTAAGAAGTAAAGCCACCTCTGGCAACTATACAAGCCGAAACATGACATGGCATCGAATCAATTAGGTCACTTACGATCCCTGCGGAAGATCATGCCATAATCTTTGCAACTGCATTGTTAATTTCCCTGTATCCCGGGATGGCTGCAGTTGCCTTTCCAGCAAGTCCCAGACATGCTCTGTTGGCGAAAGGTCTGGTGACCTGGCAGGCCATGGGAGTACGTCATATCCCTCAAAACAATGTTGAGAGAGTCTCGCAGTATGTGGACGAGCATTGTCCTGCTGATAAATGGCACCTGGGTGACTTGATAGGATAGGCAGAACAATCGGCGTTAAAATGCTGTTTACGTATCTGCGAGCTGTTAAAGTGCCAGAGATCAACTAGAGGTGATCGCGTGTCCCAAAAAATCGCTCCCCTCACTGTCAAACCTTGTGAAATGGCTGTATGCCACTCGAAAGCAAATAACGGATCGGAGCGCTGGCCGGTGCGCCTCCACACACGTGTACTTTGATCATCAGCACTGAGACTGAATCGGGATTCATCGCTGAAGATCACACGCCTCCAGTCTCTTACTCCAAGCTGCCCGAGGTCGACAAAAATCCAGTCGACACTGCCTATGATGTGGGGTCAGTGGCAAGCGTCTTAATCGACGTCGACTCCTTAGGCCAACTTCGGCCAGTCGTCTCCTAATGGTTTCCCTTGATACCACCGGATGCCTGGTAGGAGGTAAGTGGCGTTGAATCGATGCTAGCGACGTTGTCGGTACCGACGTGGCCACTCTTCGGATTGAGCGATCCTCGCGTTCATTTGTGTTCCTGGGACGCCCTGACCCGCCGCGACGGTACCGTCGCGGAGGGTGCCCTTCCATGAACCACTGTTGCCAACACCAAGCAACTACCATATCACCCGACCGAGGTGGCGGCCGATACTCCTGTTTAAACAACCTGCTTCGCTGAGGTCTATTATACGGCCCCTATCAAACTCCGTCAGCTGTTCGTACTGCCGCCGGTTACGTCTAAGAAGCACCTTAACTCACAATACAGTCTACCGAAATCAAAAGATTCGATTGAATAGCCCTACGGCACAAGTACTCACGCTTTTAAACTCTCACCTGTGAAACACACATACTCAAAACGCGCTTAGCCTTGTTTCATTGGTGCTGAAATTTTAATCATTTGCATATCGGCTACGAAACTGTATTTATGCCCAGTTTCATGATTGTGGCTCTAATTCTTCTAGGTGCCTATATTTTTTTTTTGCGACAGTGTGTGTATATATATATATATATATGCATGTTCCCTTTACAAATCCACAGTTTACGTCGGATCTCGACAAAATTTGGCAGAGAGGTACTTGGGGCCCCCAGAAGAAACGTAGGGGGGTTTTCAAACTCCAAAAAAGTACCGAACCGTTCGAATTTTAATTTTAGGGCCTGAAATTGGCATCAAATGGCTCTTTCTACCCGAAATAATTATCCGATCAGTTCGTTTTTGGCGCCATTCGAAAGCGCACGAAAAATTCCCATAGAGTTTATTCTTTTCCTTCGAATTAAAAAAAAGGGGGGGGGGTTGTAATATCACCGGGAAAAAATTAAGAAGTACTGCTAAGCCTAATGGAACAGAAATTTTAAATCGGAAAATTATTGTCTGCGCGATCTCATTTTAAATTAGCGTAAATCAAGTTTCAGAAGGTTGCCACTTTTTTTTCCCTTGACTGCGACGAAATAAAATTTTGTTTTTGTTTTGAGGTAAAAATTTCCAATTTTGGTTATTATTTGGCGATTTATCTTCTTTCTTTTTTTTTGTACCGCTAGCAGAAGATAATCAAGAAAGTTACGTTTAATTTGTTCGGGAATTTTTGATTTGCTGTTTTCTTCTTTCAGAATGATTGTTTGGAGAGGAAATTTTAGTTTTCTTTTCCTCTAATTGAAGCCTGATTGTTGAACATGTGTCACTGACGTTACTTTCTTTTTAGTGGCAGACCGTGCAAAGCCGGGCAACGCAGCTAGTAATTAAATAAATAACGAAAAATTAAAAATTGGAAAGTAGGGTATTGAGATGTGAAAAAATATCTGCCTGTCTGGCTATTGGTCCCTCGGTTTGTCTGTTGGGTGTTCTGTCCCCCCTAAAAACTTTTGAGTGAATAGACCAATTCGAAGAATTTTTTTTTTTGAGCAATCACGATTGCTTATTGCTTTTATTTGACTGTTTTGATGTGCTATCATTTTATTTTCTCGCCAGCACCCTCTGTAGCATCACCGTCGACCGGCTCCTCACGATGCTGCTCCTCTAGCGAAAGTCATCTCCAGGTTGCGTCAATATTCTACACTTAAACGCATACATACACGCACGTACATACAAAATAACACACACACACACATACATACACCTACACACATACACATACATACACCTACACACATACATACACCTACACACATACATACACCTACACACATACACAAACACACATACACATACATACACCTACACACATACACAAACACATACACACACATGCATACACCTACATACATACACAAACACATACACACACACATACATACAGACACCTACACATAAACACACACCTACACACACACTCATGCCTGCACACAAACACATATGCCTACACACACATACACATTCCCCTCCTACCACAAACACTCATACACACAACTACCCACACACTCATACCTGCACACAGAGTCAAATACACACGCCTACACACACACACAAACTCGAGATTGCGAAAAACATAATTTGAATTAAACATGTCAAAATTCAAATTAATTTTTTTTTTTTTTTGGAAATCTCGGAGAGAACACCTCATTCCCAGATTTCATTTTTTGATTTGAACAACTTTTCGTTCAATTTGTTTTGCAATGAAAAGCTCATATCGAAAATTTGTAACTGAAAGAAATTGGTATATTTATCTTTACATTTATTACATTAATATTTCACGTATTACTATAAGTGGAAACATACAGGGTTTGCGAAAGGTACGCCCTCATTTTGGAGAGCAATAAATAAATATTATTAAATGTAGAGGATTGGAATTCTTTTTTATTACCATTGGTACTTCAAACAGTTTCTTCACATTAACGTTTAAAAACGATATCTGTAAGATGGCTGCCTCCAGTAGCAATGCACTGATATAGCCGATTTCGGAAGCTTCTCGCTGCGTTTTGGTACATCTGAATCGAAATGGCGTTCACCTCTTCTATGGTTCTCCTTTTCAGTTCTTGTAGGATATGGGCATCGTCCCCATCGTCCCCAAAGTCCAAAAACTGCGATTTTCCTTTTATTAGTGCATCGTATATTGAACACTGTTCCGCATCGAGCCATGTCAACGTTATTCTAAAAAAAAAAAACTCCTTTATAATTATTTATCCGTGTTAAAAAAGTGGACGCGTTCCATCTTTTGCATGTACTAGACAAACTTTTCCCCTCTGTTCTGTAAATTAATAATCTGTAATAAAAATATCTGTGACTTACTACGTTAGTCTGGTTCTGAGGTACAGATATGTGCAATAGCTTGGAAAATACGATTTTTTCGAATCGGGTTCATCATTTGTGCCCACCCACTGTCTGTATATGTGTTGCCGAATGGAACGTAATTAAATTTCTAACAAGACTTAAGATGTCTAAACAAAAACTTTAAATTTTAAATTTTGTTTCTCATTGGAGAAAAATTTGAACGCTAAGAAAAGAATGGGGTTGTTTCCTTCAGTCAAAAGTAGTACTTTTTGTCACTGAAATTGATAGAATAAGCAAAGAAAAAATAACATGGACTCAGAAAATACTTTCATTTTCCCAACAGTTATTGTTTCATAAATTTTTTAAAATGTCCGATTCTTCAAACAAGGTGTGGTCTTGATGACGCCACAAATGATGCACTATGGCGCATCGTTCTACCGAATTTCCACGTTATGATAATCAAGAAGTCAATTACAATTGCGCTCTACGATTGCTATCAACCATATCGTTGCCAATACACGTGAGTAAAGATGATGCGAATTAAATATTTTGGACCGTGAATGGCAACACTGAATGGCATTTCATCATTTGTGATGTCATCGGCAGAAGCGTTAAACGATGAAAGAGCACCGATTTAAGTAATTTTTTAAAAATGTTGAACTTAAACAAATTATTTAAAAAATGGTCAGATTCTATGTTTTCAAGCATGCTCTTTCAGAAGAAAATACTTTTAAAATTTTGGAAACGACCCCATTACTTAATTACAGGAACTCAAACGTTTGCTGTTCTATTCCAATTACTTCTGGGCATTGCGCAGAAAACTGCAAAACCGTTCTCAAGGCGTAAATGAACAACACGAAACTCTAAACGCTAATAAGTGATTCATGTACTCGTTTGTTCAAAATAAATTGCTTTGTAATGAGGCAAAGTATGGAAATATATTTCTCAAATTATTTCTGGGAGAAGAATTCTTCGAAAAAATTTGCATATAGATGGTAAATTTGCTTCTACATTATTGCTGCAAATTTAGCCACTTTTCGCGCAGTACCTAATGAGTATTTTCTCTTAATTTAACTATTTGAGGATGGTAAACACACAAAAATTGATTGTCTTACACAGACACTGCATCAGATTCACTGTTATCACGTTATATTACTGTAGAAGATATTTGAAGACATTATATAACTTAAAACTAACTACTGTACAACAATTAATCGTTTTTACTTCCTTCACGCAAAAATTGGCCTTAATTTCTATTTTGGTCACCCCCGAATGAATGTTGGGTATTTTTTTTTTTTTTTTGACTCGACCACACGAGGATATATGCATAGGAACGTATAGACACCCGAAATATCCATTTTAACGATCCCCGAGTTAATTACAACGAGTTTTCTCGTGACGTCTGTATGTGCGTATGTGTGTAGTGTATGTATCTCGCATAACTCAAAAACGGTATGTCCTAGAAAGTTTAAATTTGGTGCGTGGACTCCTAGTGGGGTCTAGTTGTGCACTTTCCCTTTCGGTTGCATTCGGATGTTTCTAAGGGGGTCTTTTGTCCCTTTTTGGGGGGAAATCATTGTTAATTTTGATGTAAACTCAAGTGGTGTTACAATTTGGCGGACACTTGGCGATATAACGCCAGTCTTTTGGTCGCCAAGTTTTTTCGCCAACTTGGCAAACAAATTTGGCATTTTTTTTAAAAAATCTGGTTTCGATTTGGCCACTATTTGTGATATTTAGAGAGTAAGCTATTGAATCTCATTAAAATTGCCAAAAATGGGGAAAATGATATTAAATTGGAGTAAAAGGAAGTCATGTGATGCACACATCAGCTCGTTTAAACACTCATAATGAAAACCGATTTTTCAACTTCAGTCAAATGGTTAAAATGGAAAAATTCTTTCTTCGCCAGCATCTGGTAACAAGAACTTCATTAGAAACAACTTATTTTAAATAGTGTCCATTCTTCTTTACTGAATGTACTAAATGTTAACTTTTTTTATTTCATTGAAGTTAATAATTAGAAGTAAAAGTAATATGTTTTGATATTATTAGCTCAATAAAGACTGTATCTTGATTTAGGTGGACAAGATTTTACTATTTACGTTATGCCTTGTGTACACTTTGAGGTCATTACTTTAATGTTTGATGAGGTGATCGGGTAGTGAGAAATTTCATTACACTGTGAAAATGTTTTGACTCGGGTGCAAAATAGTGATGGGCATAACCGAGATCATTTGATAATCGATATCTTCGACTGATTAACAATCGAGATCTTTCAAAATCGAGAACTCGAGCGATTAACAATCGAAATCTCGAAATGTTTGAAACAAGATCTCGAGTAGTTGGTTTTCTGAAGTTTTTCGGAATTGAGTTGATTTTTTCAGGGGTTCCCACTAAAAGAAAGGCCCATGGCGCAGACTGTGCCACTGAAAGCTTAAGGGGCGGTTTTTTAGAGGTGTTTTTCCTCATTTTCGAGAGAAAGGGAGAGGCTTTTTTCTAGACAGATGCTCCGTAACATTTGAGAGGGTGCGCTATCTTCCTGGGCGAGGGGGGAAGGGGAACGGCGCGAAAATCAACACCTCGAAAAGTTCACCACTCGAAAACTCCAGCAGTCTATCACTCGAGAACTGGGAAAGTGGTAGTCGAGAACTAGAGACATGATTGGGAGCTCGAAATACGCTAATTGAGAACTCGAGATTTGATAATCGAGTTCTCGAACAATCTTGAATAATCAAGTGATTCGATTACGAGAATTCGATTATGCCCTTAATTAGTGCAAAAAAAGCCCCCTTACCCTGCGGTAGAACGCCTGTGGAGCTCTTCTGCAATTGGTTTTTGTTTACGCCTTTTCCCATCAAACGGCGAAAACAAATTCAAGAAAAATATTAGAAGTCGAAGAATTCTAAAATCTCTAACGGAATGTCGGAGGGGAAGAAAGTTACAAAAAATGTTCTGATTAAATATAATGCTTCAAAAGAAAAATCTTTCCCCATCTTGCTAGTGCAAAAAACTTGTTGAATATTTTATAGAAATAATACGAAAAAAAGTGTGAAATATGCAATTTCATTCTTCTGTCAAATGAATTATATGAACTGGTCGTAAAAATGAAGTTTCTGACAGCAATTATTAATTTCATCTCATTGATTAATTACATCACTTCTAGTTAACTTTTCACCACAGCTCATATAAAAAATTTTTCATAGCATAAAAAGTCTATTTTTTTGTACATCGTGACAAATAAATCCAAAAAAGAAAAAATTTAATTTGCTTCCACATTTTCATTAAATTAGCTCTTAAAAAGAGCTTTTGCAATTTCGTAAATTCCTTAGTCTCTAACGAATGATAAAGAAGTTCAGTTTAGTTAACGCTCTAATGAAAAATTTATTGCTAGTGAGTTATAAAATAATTTAAATGAAAAATAATTCAAAATTCATTTTTTTCAGTCGAAAAAAAAAATGACTTTTCTTTTCAAAGCCAAAAACAAGCTTTTTTTTTTTTTAATTTAACGAATAAAAATGTGTATTTCATCATTGGGTAGATGTTTTCGATTAACTGTGTGGCTACTCTGGGTAACTTCGAGCCACATGAGTAATTTATATACAGTGGCTCCCAAAAGTGTTCGTACACCTACGATTTTCAATGAAATAGGCCATTATCCATTGGTTAGAATTAATATTTCGGAATAGGTATTTTATTATAAGATCTATGATCTATATTTAACAAAACTACATGAAAATTTTTAATAAAACATTAAAACATAATTTTTAAAAAATCAAAAACCAAAAATTGCCGGAAATTTTATCTCACAAAAGTCTTCGTACACTTTGAAAAAATGTCAAAAAATTAGTAAATAATCTAACTTTTTACAAAGTTATTATTTAGTAGAACATCATGCAGTATCAACAAGAGCTTTTAAACGTCTGGGAATAGATTTCATTGTTTTTTCTTTATTTTTTCGCGTAATTTCTGAGTAAGTGTTCAACCACAGTTTGAGTCTTACTGTTTCTAGCTCTATTTTCGTTTCAAAGCGGTATTTTCGTAATCTAGCCGACAGATATCTCTAAATATGGTACATTAAGTTCAAATCTGGAGATTGAGGGGGTATTTCTAAGCTTAAGGACAATTTTTGAGGCACCAAAAGCAAACGTGTGCTTCTTATCGTTATCTCGATAAAAAACAAAGTTGTTTCCAATTACCAAATTTTGGGCTAATAGTTTAAAATTGCTTTTTAAAATATTTAAATGAACAGCATGATTCATTATTTAATCAAAAAATTCCAAATTTCCTAGTCTTGATGCTGTAATGCACCCTCACACTAAAACACTTTCACCGTCCTGATTAACTGATCCAACTAAGTTCTTCAGATTAAATTCCTCATTTTTTCTTTTATTTACAATTATACAACAATTTAACCCAAAATGTTAAATTTATTTTCATCTATAAGTAAGACGTTGTTCCAAAACGTTTTGAGCTTATTTATCATTGATTTTGCGACGAAAAACGTAAGCTTACTGTTATTCGCACGAACAAGAAAATTTCTGCAGGAAGAGGTCTCATTTAATCCAGTTAATCAGAGAACTAGGCGAACAATTTTAGGTGAAAATTAAACGTAAAATGTTTCATTCAATTCTGCAGAAATTTTTTCAGCACTCAAATGTGTATTTTTCATAATTTTTTTAACTGTAAACCTCCGATCACGCATTGTTAACTTTGCCAGTTGACCTTTTCTTACCGTGTTTTCGAGCCTATTCTTGTCTTTAAAGCATTTTATCAAGCACTTCACTATAGAATGGTATAAATTACTTAATTTAGAGACATTTTAAACCAATTTACCGCTACTGTGAGTAAACAATTCAAATTTCGAATGGTGTTTGTGGTGTTTTTCAAATACCAGTCATTTTAAAGTAATAAGCACAATATTAAGGAATAAATAAATACAAAACTAAAGCCAAATGACTTTTAAGGGTCAACACAATGCAAAAAATAATAAAAAAATGACATATAGTTTTAATCATGAATTTATTCGAAAAAATTTGAGTGTACGACGACTTTTGTGGCGTATTATTTCTCCGTCTCTTCATTTTTTGACAAATTTCAAAAATAAAATCTGGCAATATTTTGAAAAAAACTACTGAGTTTTATTCAGAATGGCATAAGAATGGTGTGAAAAAAAATTGGACTTCATATTCAAATTCAGTTTTGCGTTATTTTGGTTTTACTACAAAATTTCAAGGTGTACGAACACTTTTGGGAGCCACTGTATATATAAATGAATGTTTGTCTGTATGTCAACCTTGAACTCAAAAACTACCCGGCAGATTTGGCTGAAACTTTCACCGTTTGTTATTTTTGGTACTGGGAATGTTCATAGACCAGTTCGAAAAAAATCCGATCGATAGTTCCTTTTTTATTCCAATTTAAGTCACAATCCATTGGATAAATACGAATAAAATTATCGGCTGCAGAAATTAATTCGCGTGAAAGATCTCATTGATAAGAAGTTAGCTGTTGCCATTTTTCTTGAGTTTGAACAAATAAATTCTTTATTTATTGTTTTATGGCTTTTCATGCAACGGGGGGATTTAAAACTTTTTCTATTTGATATTGTTAGCGATTGATTGATCTTGCAAACTGCGTGAGAACAAAATTTGAGTTTAGTCACGGCTTTACTTGATACCTGAACCGATTATTATGAAAATTGCTATATATATGTATTTTTCCACGGAGAAGGTGCATAATATGCTCATTGAAGCCACTCGTCACCAGGTGGCACTGCAGAGTAGCAACTTCTGCCCCGTTCAACCGATTGTCATGAAAAATCAGTATAATGATGTATTTTTTTGTTGGCGTAGCAACGCGCGTCGGGTACAGCTAGTGCGTTAATAAACATTATAGGGTAAAAGCTCCAGTAGTCGGCAATTCAAGAGATCAGTTGTTCAGTTTTGTTAACCTATAATTTTCAGCTATCAATACAACAACAAAAACAATGTAAACCTTAAGGCTGTACCTTTCTGATAATGATTCACTAACTTGCTTCTGGAGTAAAAGTATTTTTATTTTAAAAACCAAGCTATTGTTAATACGAGAAAACGCTCCAGTAGTCGGCCATAGAAACCCAGTGCTCGGCCATGCATGAGCCAGTAGTCGGCCGTTTCATTTTCGTTACTCTTATGAGGTGTAAGTGAATAAATTTGAACAAAATTGAATGCGAAACTTACAGCACAGCAGTGTACTTAAAAAATAATTATTTCAATAATTACGGAAGAATTTTGCATTCTGGATATCTTCCTAACGTTTATCTTTATATTATCCTCTCAAATTCAATCAGTTTGAACATGCATTTCATACAATATTTCTTTTATTATTCATCTTCAACATCAGCGGTTCTCAACCTCTGAGGGGAGGGGTGCAAAAGAATATCAAGACGACGGGGGGGGGGAAGGGGCGTTAGGGTATATCAGATAAAATAAAACCAACCCTCTCATAAATGTTGTGAAAGTGACTCATGTGTACGCTACCCTCACTTGGATCCTAAATTACCTCAAAAAATTGTATTTACTTCTTTTCATCTTGGATTTCATTTGTTCTTGCAATAAGCTGTTCAAAATAAAGCTTTGAACAGTTGAGTTAAATTTTGTGTGTGACACTATCCAGATTTTTCCTTATTTACTTTTTTTCAGCTATCCACATCAGCTCCAGTTTCCAATTAGATTGCGTGTATTAAGCACGTACGGAGAGAGAGGGGGGGGGGGGTGGACCTCGTGTCAGTCTCATGTATAATAAATGTATCATTGAAATAAATGTATCATTATATTAATGATACATTTTCTGTCCTATAACTATATTTTGTCTAATATCAATTGTTCAATTTATTTATTCAAAACTCCTCGTAGATACTATTAAGTTTTAGTACTTAAGCTTAGAAAAATTTACCATGTTAGGAGCGTATTTTCAATTCCTCAAATTTATTAATGAGTAAGTTAAAGCGAGTTAGTTATGTAGAAATGAATCTGCATAAATAAGGCAGACACATAGCTGAGATGGAGTGTGAAAAAAAAATCAAAATGGTTCTGTTCAATAAACATAGGTTACCAAAATAATTTCCATAATTAAAAATCGCATTTTTTGTCGAAATTTTCGAATTAATTACAGTTACTCATAAATCTACGGCTTAACTCACAATATCTCAAAAGATAAACGATTCATTCATCCTGCAGCAAAGCCCATCTAGGAAGGTTCAGGGCGCAGACTGCGCCATTGAAATTTTTAGGGGGAGGGGGGGGGGGGTGTTTTGAGGGATATTCTTCTCTTTGGGGGGGGGGCGGTCTTGCTCCTGGGGAGGGGGGGATGGACACCTCTGCCTCATGTAACATCATTTATTTCTTACTGGTGCATTACTGACCAGTCCTCAAAACAAAATTTATCAAAATGTTCCAAGTATGGGTACTTGACTGTGTTCCAAAACAGCTTTCAAATTGTAACTTTATATTTGTTTTACTTTTCAATTTGTTGTGAGGAGTTTTGTATTTTTTCCTAGAATAAAGAATATAAAGCTAGTTTTATAACCTCGCCAGAAGAGTGAAGCAATGGGTCTTATATCTATACTAGTGGTACCCCGCACGGCTTTGCCCGTAATAGAAAAATTGCAAGGTCTTTTGGTTCGCCTGTATATTTACAAATAATGTATGGTGAATTTTCTCGCCAATTGGCTTGTACCCATGTTACGGTTCCACGTTATGATAATTTCGTATATCGCCAATTGACTTGTGCCCATGTTACGGTTCAACGTTATGATAATTTCGTAATTTACTCGTCCATCTCATGATATTTTTTGTTCTTAAAATTGGAATAGAAAAAGAACCACATCGAATTTTCGAAAAATCGCTTCGAGGTGCACACCCCCATGCTACAAACTAACTTTGTGCCAAATTTCATGAAAATCGGCCGAACGGTTGAAAATCGGCCGAACGGTCTAGGCGAGATCCTGACAGACAGAGGGACTTTCAGCTTTATTCTTTATTATTAGTAAAGATAAAGAAAAGAGATATATTTATATATATATATATATAGATGGCTCATTTGACTGCTACTTTTACTACTTAATAGTTGTAAAAGAAGAAATATGAAGAGTTTCAATGACATAAATACGTTAAATTGAAATCTTTATGTTTATTTTATTACAAAATTCCGCTTTTAATATATTACAAAATAAAATTGAAAGTATGGACGTAATATGATGTCAATGATTTAAAAAAACATCTTTCCATGGTGATAAAGAGATTAAAAATTTAAGGGCACTGCCACTTTGTTTAAATACGTTTGAGAGCTTTTAGAACCTCAAGTTAATTTTACTTTCTAAAGCACACGCCACAAAAATACCACTCAGGAGTGTCCCGTCCAGAACATTTTTGATGTACCAATAATGCGCAAGAAGTGCACCGATACCACATTCCGCCATCTTTTGCGGTGTCTTCTCAATAGAAACATGTATCTTAACCCATTTCCTTTAAAAGTAACTCACTTTCTGATTCGTTTTCACAAATGTTGTCCTCATTAATTGAAGTGTCTGCGTCATAGAGTTTCCTGCTCGTTTTCTTTTGCATCACTTTATTTTTCTTTCAGCAACAGCAGCTGTTTGCTTTTCTTCGTTAAATTATTTCCTTATTCACTTAGTTTTTTTGGTTCTTTTCCTTTCTTTTTAATTTCAGTTAACAAAGTGACTGCCATTGCTCCGAGTATGGTGACCACCACTACACCTACCACATTTTTCATTCAACGGCTAAAAAACCAAATATCAATGCTTAAAACCTTAAAAAAACGATACGTGAAACAACAATTAACTTACCTTGTTATTGTGAGATCAGTCTTGCTCTAGGAAAGGTAAACAGTAAGAGCCGAGAGTGGATTAAACTATTCTCTTTCTTATAAGGCGAAATGTCAAAACAGTCTTTCTTACACAACAGGCAAACAACGACTGAAAAGATAGCGAGCGCTTCAGCAGTACATCCATTAACTGCTGTAAAATAGCAGCACCAATCAGTTTAAAACCTGCCTTATTCACTTTACGAAAAATCATTACTCGCTGGCTGCTATTGCCCCAGTCTCCCCTACAAACAAAAAAAATTGAAACGGTGCAAAGTTAATCAGAGAGACTCAATGATATCCTGAACGACTGTACTCGGGCCGTGGTGGCCTGATCGGTAAGGCATCGGACTTGTGACCGGAGGGTTTCGGGTTCGATCCTCGCTGGTCGAAGATCCACCGTCGTCATTAATGGTGACTGGGCGACGTCAAATATGCTCGTGATCACAATGTCCTCCAAGTGAAACGATACCTCTGGGGGTGCTGCTAGACCAGAAAGCTATTCGACTTCTACTCTGGTTCTAAATTATCGAACTGTCCGTAGATGGCGTTGCCATCTATCGTGTTGTCTGAGCCAAATTGAACTTCCACCTAGAAATTATTAATTAAATTAAAAACGGAAGCCGTAACCCCTCTGTCTTAAAATTGAGTAGCATCGCTACTCGGGCTCAGGTTTCCGAGTGGCATAAGTAACAACAAAAACAACTGTACTTAAGGGTTCTTTAACATGCAACAGAACTATATTTGGAGCAAACGTACCTGGCAGTGTCGCAATCCTGTGATTGGGATCTGCGCAGCCTTCACTATGCTGCTAGGTTAGATTAGTTCACATTATAGCGAGTTTTCCATTTTTCTATCCTAAACAGTTTCTGCGAAGGGTGAATACAGACACTATTTACATGCAAAATTGGTAACTACAGCACCGATTCTCTTAGATTTAGTTGATTTTGATACATTTTTCATTAAAGTATCGAATACCGGTCCCAAGAGAAGCCATGTTTTAAAAAATGTGTCGCTGGTCTCTCAAACAGAAACCTTGAATGAGGTCTAAACGGGTTTTTCTCTTTTTGGAAGCCATGAAATATCACGTTTTATCTTTGATGTAACTTGAATTTTAACTGTAGGTGGCGCAATTGGAAACTGATATACACTGCTCAAAACTATTAAAGGATATTGAGGTTTTGGGTTGATCTTGCACCTGGAGAACTTTTTGGATGATTGATACATTATCGACAGACGGTAGTAAACTATGTGAGACAAAAATTATATTTGTTTGGCAGAAAAAATAATTTTTTCTTTTTAGCTTTTGTGCACAAAAGTGAAAAAACGAATTTTTTTTTTCATCTGAGAAAAAAAATGAAAAAATGAAATTGCTTATGATCTTTAAAAGAAAATTGCTTTTAGTGGGGGGTACGGTAACCCCGGACGGCCAGCAATGTAAAACAACTCTGAAGCATTGAATCAATGAGGCTATTGATGAAAGTCTGGAGTATTCTGACCCACGTTTCCTGAAGAGCTCTTTCTAGTTCTTGGAGAGTTTGTGGAAGTGGTAGTCGTCCAGAAACTCGTTGCCTAGAATGTCTCAAACATGCTCTGTTTGGGTTCATATGTGAAGAACACGCTGGCCATTCCATTCGTATGATTCCTTCCTCCAAAAGGAAATCACTCACCAAGTTAGGACGTAGTGGTCTGCAATTGTTGTCCATTAACATAAAGTCATTTCCAATTGCTGCTGGGTAAGGGACTACAATATGTGCGAGGATCTCATTCCTATTTCGACGACTGGTCAGAGTTTCATTATGTCAGAGCTTCATTCGGAATGTCATGCAGGTCGGTGCACCCATCAGAATTGGAGATGACAGAATATGCCATCACAACACCATCAACAAATCTGACACTTTCGTGCAAGAACGTTGGATGGTTTCTAGTGCTACGTTCCCTCCAGATGAAAATACGCCATTATCAGGATGTTGCGAAGAACGGGACTCGTCAGAGAAAAGAATATTGCTCCATTCATTTCTTTTCCAATTCACATGCTCTGTTACCCGCTCCCATGCAGCGCGATGCTGCCTTGTAGCCAATGTGACACACACCATTGGTCCACGAGCGTACAAACCTACAACGTGAAGGGGATTTCGGACAGTTTGTGTCAAAATTGTGGTGCCAGTACCCGAGTGAAAGTGTCGTTGTAGGATGAGTGGCATTCATAATTCGGTGCTACCGAGCCGTTAAAGCTAAATAACGATTTTCATTGAGCATTGTTGCCAGTCTTTATCCTGATCTTCGGCCAGCATTTCCAGTCTCTAAAAAAAACATTTCCATATCCTAGAAATCACACTTTGCAAAACTCAACTAGCTTCTGCTGCCTCTTCTTGTATTTGGCTTTCCTCTAGCCTGCCAACGACTCTAGAAGCTTCTGATTCCGTTAAATGACTTCGTTGAGAAATTGCACTCGTCGAAACAACGCGCTTACTGAATGTCGATCATTCTTTTCTGCTTTGTCTTACAATAAGTTTAGAGCGAAATCTCATTCGCTGCCACTAAAATGTCGTCTTAGACGTCAAAGTCAAACTTGGCATACTTGCGATGTTTGAAATTGAGAAAAATTTGTATTCGTGACTCCCTTCTTCGATTTCATGCAGAAAAGTATTTCCTAATACCTTTTTTTTTGTACAAGACTTAAAATAACCTTTAATTGTTTTGAGCAGTGTATATTGCTTAGCTGTTTTATTTGTTATTTTGTTATTTTAAAGCTTCTGAGTTCTTGTTTTTAGTTCCGTTAGTCTTGTTTTGAACTTTTTATCTCTTGAATCTTGAAATTTTTAAATAATACGTATGATAAACTTTAATTTCGTTAGTATTATTTACAAAAGTTTTGGTTATAGTTGCTTTTAATATTTTAAGTAAAATAAAAGACGTGTTTACGAATTTTTTGAGCCGTGGAATGAATCTGCAAATTTCTGAAAATAGCACATGAAGTTACGATACTTATCATTACTCAGGTTAATAATGTAAATTTCGTATCATAGTAAGCAATTTAAAAAACTTTCATTTATCAGATTTATATAAAAAAAATCTAGAAATCGTCCTCCTCCCTCTTACAAAAAAAAAAAAAAAAAAAAAAAAAAATCCGCTAACTTACCAAAAAATACATATTCATCCTTGGAATTTATGTCACTCGATTCACTTTTAGAAAAATATTTTTAAGAACTGTTTTCCCCCCCAACCATTATTGGATTCCATGGTCATCTTGTAAATTCACTGAGAGCATTAAACCTTCAAATTTATTTCACGAATATAATTAGTGTCCTCGTTAATTTCACATTATTTGAGTGCTATTGAAATGAGAATTGGCGGTGTGTAATTACACTTCAAAATACATTATTACCTGGGAATATAAACTGCTACGCTATTCAATAGAACAAAGTGCTCCATTAGCTTTATAAATTACTAGCTGCGTTGCCTGGCTTTGCCCGGTCTACCTTGAAAATAAAAATTTTGTCAAGTGACGCATATTCATAACAATCAATCTTAAATAAATAAATAAAAAAAACATCATGCAAAATTTCCCTCCCAAGCAATGACGACAGATATTAAAATAACTTTAAGGATTAAATCGAGAAAGATGGATTTAAAAAGCGTAATTATGGAAACAAAAAAATAAAATAAGTTTAAGAAATCAAAATGCGAAAGAAAAAGTTTAACAATTTGAATGGAAATGAGATTTTTTGAACTTGATTTAAAACGGCTTACAACTTTTTTTTCCTTCTGAGATAGAAGCTTAGTTTTTCGACCATAGGTCGAGATGGATCTGGAGCAAAAATATCACTTTTCTCAAAGGTGTCAAAAAGAAAACTGTGGGACAATTTCTTCACTTTTTATTAATAGATTTTAATGAAGAAAGTAGTGCTTAAATTTCAACTAAGCCTAAAAATATTCGAGCTAAAAACGCAAATAACTCCCGCCGTCATTAAGTTAGAGCATTGAAATAAATTACTTAGAATGTGAAAAAATCTATCCTTTCCAACGATATGTAATACTAATATGTTCAAGTAATTTTTCTCCCCCATGTTCGGGAATTTATGTGAAAACTGAGTCTAAATCGCAATAAAAAAAAAAAAAAGAACTACTCATCGAATGTTTTTCGAACCGGTCTGCAAACCTTTCCGGTGCTAAAAGAAAGATACTGTGAAAATTTCAGTGAAATCGACCTATTAGTTCTCGAGTTTTGAGCGTTCACACAAACAGACGCTTTTTGGAGATTTCATTTTATACTATATAGAGATGACGGGATGCATACACTAAAAGTTTCATAAATTTAGCTTTGGTTGGTTGTGTTGCATGATATCCGTTTAATCTGAAATACATACAATGAATACATTTTTCCTGTTGAAAATTACATAGACAGTAATGCTTAATTTTCTAATGAATAGCCTGTTGCTAATAATTTTGATAATGGGGTCCTTTCCGAAATTTTAAAACTATTTTTTTTTTCTGAAAGAGCATACTTAAAAACATAGGGTTTAACCATTTTTTTAAGTAATTTGACACAGCTTAATACTTTTTAGCAGTTATTTTAATCGGTGTGCAGATTCAATTTCATTTTTTACGCTTCTGCACACGACATCAAAAATGGTGAAATGCCATTCACTGATGTCATTAGCACAGAGCGCAATACTTAATTTGCTTCTTGATTATCATATCATGGAAACGAGGTAGGCAGCAAGCGCAGGCGTTCAGTGCGCCTGTGGAATAGCACGCCAAAGCTCATCACTTGTGAAGTCATAAAGACCACACCTTGTTTGAAAAAACAGACATTTAAAAAAACTAATTAAAAAAATGAAACGTTTTGCAAATAAAAGTTTTTTTCTTGCTCATTTTTTTTTTTTTTTGCTTATTCTATCAACTTCAGTGATTAAAAGTAGTACTTTTGACTGATGGAAACAACCCCATTACAACTGATTAAGTACACTTGACTTTTTATTACAACTCGATTATTTTGAGCTAGGACTATTTCTTCTTAACTACGTTGGTAATTGTTGGAGGTTAAATAAATAAATAAATAATAAAATAATTTATCCTGGGAGAAGGCTAAACCGGTTGAACTGTTGCTAAACCGGTCGAACCTTTTTTCAACCTCACTTGAAAAAAGGTTGGCTGTTCTGATAGCTGAATGATCGTATGTTCAACGGTTGGAAAAATAAACGATAGAAACCTGAAAATTTTAACCATTAAAGAAATATTCGAACTCAACTGCGTTATGAGATGAATGATGATCTGCCGATGTTTACTGCTCTTCAGACTGCAAAGTAAAATTGTGATACGGAGAGATGACGGGTGAACTGGAAGAGGAAACATAACACTCTATTTCGTTAATTTTGTAATAGTTAGGATCAGCGAGAACGCGTGAGCAGTAAAAAACTTCTCTGCTTGCGTGTTTTCACTGATCCTACCTATTATAAAATGAAATATTCTGTTTCCACTTTCAGATCATCTG
The DNA here is from genome assembly GCF_026930045.1 of Uloborus diversus. Classification (NCBI taxonomy): domain Eukaryota; kingdom Metazoa; phylum Arthropoda; class Arachnida; order Araneae; family Uloboridae; genus Uloborus; species Uloborus diversus. The sequence goes on from NC_072734.1 coordinate 103,887,813, forward strand.
CAATCTCTCCGTGATGTAACTATATATTTTCGTTACTTATACGTTATACTCTGTATAACGAATATTAAACCGTTACTAACATAATGTTGATAATAAAGCGGGGGTATGCCTACTTCCGTACAACACTCTACGCATGTATATTTCACGTTATAATATACTCTGGCTTCCTACTATTTATGCAATCTTATCCAACCGAGACTGCTTAATTGAAAATCTCTTAACGTAATTAAATTTTATTTTATCAGCTAACTTTCAAAAAATTACTTTACATATGATCACAAATCAACCAATTACCGCGAAACTTTTGCATAAAAATATTCCTAATTGACAATCATCCAAGAGGTTTTTTTTTTAATCAATAATTATCACATCTCAGTAGAGCAATAACTTCAACCGTAACCTTTTTTTCCCTAATTTCCCTTAAACGCGCCATAAGCACAGTAAGTAATCCATTTGCTGAGAGAAATGTCCCGGGGCAGTATGGGAATGAAATAAAAGCTCGCTCGAAGAATCCATTTTGAGATTAAATGCATTTCATTTGGCATGCCGTTAAATCCCAGATTTCTTCAGCTGACATTAAAAATTTTGATGACGACACTTATTGCAGTGCGAATCGTGGAAGCTTCTTTTAAGGGTGCCTATAATGGAAAGTAATTCTGGCATTAAGTGAGATTATTTAGAGTCATGCGTGGAAATTCAGGCATAAATTTCAACAAATTATTACTGCAGCCGTAACGAGGGTTCTTATTGGAGTAAGTATTCCCCATGTAAAGTAGAGAAAAAGAATGATTTTTGCATTATGACTAACTGAGTTACCTGATGTTGTACGGTCTACCTCAAAAATAGAAGTTGTGTCCAGTGACGGAGGTTCGACGATTGAGATTAAATAAAAGAGCAAAAAATGGTTTAAAGTTTCCGTCAACGTGTAGAGAGAGAGAGCAATTTTATGACTCAAAGTTTAAATTTAGATCTCGTTGATTTTTTTTTAAATTTCAAAAATTTACTTGGTTGTTTCTAATTGGCGTGAATGATCCGTTTCATGGATTTTCAAGTGAAAACCCTTCTATGGAAATTCCTGAGCATCTAAAAAAAAGGACGATTTGTGCGATTGAACTTTATTAAAAACAAGTGGTATCCGCACGGCTTTGCCCGTAATAGAAAAATTAAAAGGTCTTTTGGTTCGCCTGTATGTTTACAAATAATGTGTGGTGAATTTTCTCGCCAATTGGCTTGTACCCATGTTACGGTTCCACGTTATGATAATTTCGTATCTCACCAATTGGCTTGTGCCCATTAGGGTGGATCAAAAAAAAAACGAAAAATCGAATCTTAATTTGGAATACCTGCCAAAAGCTGTGCATGTGTAAGTACAACACACATGTAAAATATTATCAAGTTTGAACAACTCTTTGAGGGTCCTACCAAGGCTTGAATTTCTCCAAAAATGGAAAAAAGTTCAATTTTCCAAAATTTTTATAAAATACTAGTGTTTAAAATTTTTGTTATAATACGGTTAAAATGCTTCCTTTGAATGTTTTTATGTATCTTCTCAATTATTTATAGTACTTGCACCATTAAGTTCACACATAAGCCGTTAAGTTTCGCGAAATTAACCAAAAACTGACTTTTTTTAAGCTTTTTTGCACATTGCAATATTTCTTCTCTTAAAGTCCAGTTTTCTTTTTTAAAACGCCTGTACAGAATGCAGTTTTAAATGGAAGTGAAGTTAAACTTTATTACATTTTAACAGTCCAGCATCCACTAAAAACAGGTGGCTGTGGAGTTCCATTCTACCTTTTCCATCTGCCGAGCCACATGTATTAAGTATAAATTTATTACTCATTTTACATTAGAAGTAAACTATCAAAATGATTTAGTTGTATTAACTAAAAAACATAGAGAGAAGTGCATTGGTTACAAACAATGTATATTTACTCGCACACAGTCGCTCTGACATATAAGCATCAATATTTCACAAAATGAGGGACTTGAAAAGTATCAGTTAGTTAAAGCCACAGAAAATAGTCAGTTCGTCACATCTATTCATGAAACCTCTTTGAAATCATTTTTTGATTCAAACGATGACATGATACTTCGAGATCTGATTTTTGCTCTTATGAAACCATCTCTTGCCGATTGACTAATCGCAAGCAAAGAAGCTTCTGTCAATTAGCATTTAGTTCGTATTAGCACAGCGTTCCACCACCTGAGTGTGATAGGAGAACTAAACGAACGCAAAATTGGCGTTGGTGTTTTCAATCTATTGTTGAAGACTTTCATTAGATATGCCAGCTAAAATAGGAGAGGGGTGGCAGTTATTGCACATTCTTGCCGGTTGATAACATCAGAGTAGTCTGATGCATTAAAGTTAATACTTGAATAATAGAATTCTCTGCCAACGCTATCAAGAGTGTGCTACCAGTACGGCATTTCTGACAGATGTGCGATGTGCTGCAGCAATTGCTTCAGAAAAATTACAGGATTTTGGTACTGTGTCAAATAATTACCGCTCTAAAATCGTTGATAGGAATAAAATTCGAAGACAGCGACAGAAGTGTCACAGGTGTCACAGACGAAGTACGTGCTTCTCTTCAAAACCTGCAACCTAGAACTGAAATTGTTTGAGAAGTACATTTTTCAATAGCCGAAAAGACAAAACTATGACAAAAAGAAACGGTTGGAGACAGATACCAACCAAGAACCATAAGCGAGGAATCCATGGTTGAAAAATCCGATTCTCTTTATTTGGGTCATGTGACGCCAACTTCTGGAACGGAAAAACATATCGCGACAGCAATGTGATTTTGAACTGAAAATTTCTTTAAGCCTCTTTTTAGTATTTGGCTGTGATGGCACGGCCACGAATATACCAGAAAAAAGAACGGTGCAATTGCGGCCATAGAGATTAAAATTGGACATCCTGTCCCATGGTTAATTTGTGAACTGCGTACGAGAAGCCTTTGCGTCACCTGTTCACATTACTTGATGGTGAAACTGCTGGTCCATGTGAATTTTCGTAGGACTGATAGGTAAATAGCTAAACAGGTGCGACAATTTTTCACTGGTCCAGTTTGAAGCAATTAAGCTCCTTGTCGTAAGTGCTGAGCTGTTAATATAATAAAGTATAACTTCATTTCCATTTAAAACTGCATTCTGCACCAGTCATTGCAAAAAAAAAAAAAAAAATAAAAATAAAAAAAAATGAACTTTAAAAGAAAAAATATTGCAATGTGTAAAAAGGCTTGAAAAAAGTAAGTTTTTGGAAATTTCACGAAATTTTACGGTTTTGTTTGCGAACCTAATACTGCAAAGAATGTAAATAATTTTGGAGATACATGAAAAGGGTGTTAAAAGGAAACATCTTAATGATATTAGAACAAAAATTTTGAACCTTATTATTTTCATAAAAATTTTGGAAAAATTAACCTTTTTTTCCTATTTTTGGAGAAATTCAAGCCTTGGTAGGACCCTCAAGGAGTTGTTTAAACTTGATAAGATTTTACATGTGTATTGTTCTTACACATGCACAGCTTTTGGTGGGTATTCCAAATTAAGATTCGAAATTTCCTTTTTTTCGATCCACCCTAGTGCCCATGTTACGGTTCCACGTAATGATAATTTCGTAATTTACTCGTCCATCTTATGATATTTTTGTTCTTAAAATTGGAATAAAAAAAGAACCACATCGAATTTTCGAAAAATCGCTTCGAGGTGCCCACCCCATGCTACAAACTAACTTTGTGCCAAATGTCATGAAAATCGGCCGAACGGTCTAGGCACTATGCGCGTCACAGAGATCCAGACATCCAGATATCCTCCGGACAGAGAGACTTTCAGCTTTATTATTAGTAAAGAAAAAAACTTACATTATTTCTCTCTTAACTTGAGTATATTTTATTATAATATGTACAGTTGTTTATAAAATATTATTTTTGGAAACCAGATCCATCATTTGTGCTCAGACTGCAAATTGCACAAAATAATAAAATTTTTGGGCGAGAGGTTTTAACAGCTTCAAAGCAGTGTTCAAGAGTAGTTACCAAAAGCTGCATTCGGAAACAGTTCGCCGGTTACACCGCGTGGCTGGTTAGGTTGCGGTTATGACGTCACTGGTATTTTACCGGTTAGAATAGAACCAGCTGTGTTTGCGAACAGTCGTGGTTACAGCGTGGTTAGTTCTTATTCAGAAGCAGACGACGCTCCAACTAAAGAGCTTGTACACTTGAGACGCCACAAAACTGGCCAAAAAATATCATCTGATCTCACCAGCCACGTCGATACCATTGAAAAGAGATAAAATGAAAGGACTGAAGGCTTTCATTCGTGAAGCAAAATTCCCCAAGTCACGTGATAGTTTTATCAAAGCATTGGAAAAAAAATCAGGTTTCTTTTGCCAGTCTCACGTAAAACGTGTCAACCATTCGTCGTTGTTGAGTCACATGACTTGGAGGCCTTCGCCTCAGCTTTTGCTGTGCCCTCTAGCGCAGCCAGAAATACGTTCTGGAGGGGTTTTTTGATGAAAAATACCTTCTGGAGGGGTTTTTTGATGAAAAATACTTTCTGGAGGGTTTTTTTAAATCAACAATACCTTCTGAAAGGGTTTTTTTGATCAAAAAAAAACCTTCTGAAGGATTTTATTTGATTAAAAATACCTTCTGAAGGGTTTTTTTTATATCAAAATATCCCTTTCATATGGATAAACCACTATATTAGAATTTGCATTTATGTTAAAACCAATAACTCTGGAAGGTGTTTTCACACCACCCCCTCCTCGCTGCGCCAGTGACTGAGCCTGTAATTGGACTGTCGCCCTCCATTTACTATTTCCTGCTCTAAGGTCGAGACTGATGTGAAATGGGAGTGAGCTGTTGCTACCTAGTCCGCTGCCATTGGCGAACGTGGTGGTGATGTGAACGCTCGCCGTGACACCGTTACGACCGTTCTCTCTGTTTGAACGTACCCAAACTACTTTAGAGTTGTTGCAATGAGCAGTGTTGGATTATGCAATGAGCATTATAGAGTGTTAACAACTTATTCTTTAAAGTAAAAAGCTGAAAACTAATAAAAACCTTGTCAGCAGAGTGCAGCGTTTGACCTTCTACAGTTTATTTTTAATTCAAGTAAACGAAACAATATTAAGTAGTGTGAAGTCAAACCACAGGATTTAAGTTACCAAAATGACCTGTCCAAAATATCTTCCATTTCTGGCTGAATGAGATAGGCATACCATTGGAAAAAATGCCTTTTCAATAATGAAACTGTTTCTTTTGCTTACTCGGTTAATGTAGCACAAATGTAATTGAAGCTTCATTATTTTAAGAAAAAAAAATAGCATTTGCAGATTTTCTTTTCTTTTTGTCATCAATAACGAAGCAAAAAAAAAAAAAAATAATAATAATAATAATAATAATAAACTCAAAAAAAAAAAAAAAAATGTAGAATCTTAAGTTGCAGTTTTGAAACGAATAGTTTTTGGAAATAATTATTTGTTGTTAGTTTATTTATTTAGTTTTCTTTTGGAAAAAAATATTGGGCAAAAAGGAAAGCTGATGCTAGCAAGGAAACGCATCGTATAAGAGATACGAAGAATGTATTATATGAGAAATAATAAAATGAGATTTGCAGTCCTCAGACGGTTTTTTCATCTTTTGATACTGCTTCACTTTATTTTTTTTCACTGTACGTGAAAGCCGATGAAAAAGTTTATCAAAAGAAATTTCATCTGAATAAGAAATCAAGTGGTAGTTTTAAAATATCTCAGACCTTTTTTTTTTGTTTTTTATGTTTCCTTTCAGATGCGTTTGTAAAAATGTTAGTACTGAAATTATAAAGAAAATAACAAGAAACGATATGCAGATTTTTGTTATATGTCTAATTTAAATACATATCTGATTTAAAAGCTTTTAATATAATAATTTTTTTCATATTTTAGGCGGTAAGATGCAAAGTTATGCAAGTGGACTGATATAAGTTACGCTTGCCAGACGCCTTTTTGTTTTCAGACGAAACCCCAGTGTCCCGGCTGATTTACTCTTCGTCCAGGTAAAAGATAAATTTCGTTATAGATAACTAAAAAAGTCAAAATAATTAACTGTGAAGTATTATCTTACTACTATTATATATGCGGAAGTTTGTCTGTATGGATGTATGGATGGATGTTTGTTACTCTTTCACGCAAAAACCACTAAATGCATTTTGATGAAACTTTACAATAATATAGTTTATGCATCAGAATAACACATAAGGTAGTTTTCACCCCGTTATGGGCGGCAAACCCCCCTAGGGGGGCGATAAAACCGAATTTTCGTATAAACTCTCTAATATGAGGATGAAAAAATACTTGCACATATTAACATTATATGTCCATCGAAAGTTCTGATTTTTCTGCTGATGATGGCACTTGTTCCAAATTTCTTAGTAGAATAAGAAACGAGTTATGAGCTTTTTAGTTCCAAGTTCGAAGGCCTTCTTCAACACAATATAGTATTTAGGGTATTATCTCAACTCCCTGTCGATAACGACAATTGTTGTATTGTTGACTGTTTTTGCTTTTCGTATGACTGTTCAAGGCTTTTCTCAAGTCAAATTTTAAAGTAAGATTTTTCGCACAAGATAGGCAAACAATAGGATTTGGCTGATTAATTTCCAGTTTTACGCAACTTTGAGGCAATTAAGGGTTTTTTTAAAAAATTTATTTGTGTTGACTGGGTGCTTGATCGACCAGCAGGAATCTCGCCAAACTTTTTTGCGGAATCATTTCAATAGCTAAGGCATGTGGCAATTTTTTTAATTGTCGCTGTTTTTGAAGCTAAAAACTACGCGAATACTGTTTCTCGGTTTTCCCCATGTAACCAAAATATCGCCATTTCTTTAATATTTCTTTCTTTATATCATTTGCTAACACGTAAAATGATCCGCCAACTAAATTAACCAAATCCATAATCAGCACAAGTTTGCGCACAATTTCAAACAATTGCCAAACTTTACTACTTATTTTTGAAACATTTCGGATAGCATCATTTCATGGTCACCACAAGTATCTCAGTATTTGGCGACACTATCTCTTCGATAAAATTAGTAACACACAGTTTTACAAAGTAGGGAGGGGGAGACTTATCCAAAGGTATCCCAAACAAATAAAGACAGTTATTAATTAGAGTCTGCCCCCCTACCCCCAGTTACCGTCGAAAAAATATTTATTTTTTACCAGGAAAGGCCAAATACATGCAAAACATTTTCTTTGTAGTATTTTTTGTTCGGAGTTAAAATTCATATCTTATGAATGTAGATTAAGCAAACATTTTACGCAGTTTTATAAACTTGGCAAGTCTCTGGCGAATGTATGGCACTGTGGTCCTTTTTCCGATAAATAATGGATTTGGATTATTTTACATTTTTACGCTGCTTTTAATTGCAAAAATAGATAATGAATTAGATTGCATTCGTTGAAGAAAATGAATTTATTTTCAAAAAAAAAAAAAAACATTTTAAAAACTTATTCGATAGGCAGAGTTATGATAACGCGGTCGGGACTAGTGTTCAAAAATCTTGGCGCTACAGCCATTACAAAATTTGCATTAAAATGTAAAAACTTCGCCAAACTAATTTTGGTATAAATATCATTAAATACTATGTATATAGTGTTGCAGTTAAAATTAATCCACCAAATTAGTAAAACAACACACTCAAATAACATTAAAACTGCTATTAAAATGTAAATTAATCCACCGAAACCATTTTATATCTCCAGACTCACCAGGCGACTACGTTAGCGCATTGGAAATTTTTTTAAAATTTTAATGAAACTTTTAATTTTCCTTTTTTTTTCTTTTCTTTCTTTCTTTCTTTTGTCACGAGAAAAGTCGTTGTAATTTATTCGGGGAATGTCAAAATGGATATTTCGGGTGTTTATATACGTTCTTAGGCACTTATATGCGTGTGGTCGGGAGAAAGATAATGTATACTTGGAACCAAATTGAAAGTTAAGTCCATACATAATACTCAGTCTGCGTCAAAAATTCTATTTTTGTTCTCAGCCAGGCAATTTTTCTTGTATCATCTCGTCTTCCCTTTTCCATCGGTAACTTGTTCAGATTCATTTTTTAACAATAAAAATGAATAAAAGCTCTATGAAGTTGTTCAGTTTAAAATGAAGCAATGTTAATTGCCGAATTAAATCACATTACTGATTTAACTTCGTTTAAAAGTCTAATTTAAATAAGTAAACATTGAAGATGGTTGTTTTGTTTCAATATGAGCTACATCAGAACAAAGCAACGTTTAAATAACCATTGTTTTTTTTTTACAGCAACTAGAATAAGAAGAAGAACATGGTTTGCTTATCACGCTTGAGCAAAACTATAATTTTTAAATGCAATTTTCTAAATCTGAAGAAGTTACCGATGGAAAAGGAAAGACGAGATGTTACATGAAGTCTCCTGGCCAAAGAGATAAATAGTTTTTGACGTATACTGAGTATTTTATGGACTTAGTTTTCCCTTTGGTTCCAAGTATGTATTATCTTTTTTTACCATTTTAGTTAGTTTAAGACAATTTGTAAATATTGTAGCAAATAATAGTGATAACTATTTACGAGTAAAAGCAGGTAATTAGAATGTTTTCGCAATCGCCAAAAACCACTCGTTAAGCAAATTTAGAGGCGAGTTATGCAAATGTCGAAAAAGTAGCCATAGGTTTGTTAACTGATTGTGACAAACAAGACACATAACAAGAAAGGTTTCTTTCAGTTCAGTTCTATAGGAATAATGTTATTTTAAGTTCATTCTTACTTGTAATCTTGTAATAAAAATATAATACCGTCATAACTGTAACAATGCACATGTAAAGATTATAATTACATGGGTGTAGTTAAATTAGAAATACTTGATAAGTTGGTTACGGTAACAAAGTGACTGAAAATATATTGGACCAAAATAAATCGATATTTTTCATTTCCGGTTTTTCTTCCAACCAAAATAATGGTTTTCGGTTCTGATTCAAAGTCCTCTGATATGAAGTTTTGAGAGTAACGAATGAAAGGTGAAACCGAGATAGGTTTTTATTGAAAAGTTCTTCTGAATCATGTCGTCTAGCATCATCCACCAGGGCCTCAATGAGAAACTGCTATGGAACTTACTACCCATAACACTCTACTAACCATGAGCTCTTTTGTCATTGACATCGTATACCCCGGAATCATTTCGACCAAACTTGACTGCTGTTTTACAATTATGTTTTATTGAGATTTATCTGTTCACCCTAATGCAATGAAACTTGCAAAATTGTAACTTTCAAAAGATTTATGTCGTACGATACATTAAGAATTGGGGTTGTAATTTTTTTTAAATAGTTTATTTCCTTCTTTATTTATTTTTTGTGCTAAAAAATTGATCTTCGAAATGAATTGAGAAACTTATACCCGTGTCGTAAATTAAAATTATTGCTCATAATTTTCAGAGCAAAAAGTCTAAGTTTTTCTTTAAAATAAGTAATATAATATAAGTTCTTTTGGCCTAACCAAAATTCGTCGACCATGAAATCTACCCAATAAAAGCAGGGGCATTTCCCTAAACATTTTTCTCACTACAACACTGCTGTTAGATATAAAGGTAACGACCATAGGAAGTACTTCATGGCCCAATTTGAGTTCACGTGTGTTATTAGTTTAAATATATAGGTTAAATTCCAGAACAAAGTATAAAAGCCATTTCGGAAACGTCTTTCGGTATTTCTTTTTAGATGTCGTAACGATGCAACCAAAACAATGGGAAATGCTCTAGAAGCCCATCTGTTGTTACAATTTAATGAAGAATTAACGGGAAAGGAAAATACCAAAGTTGCTCTTGGGCTTGTAATTAGCTGCCACGAAAAGCTACTGCTATAATTTCTTGTGTCAACTACTGACAGAGCCCAAGGAAGAGTAGAGAAGAAAAGATTAGCAAGATTTTTTACTCGTACTAGATCAATAGATACTTTATTGGAATTTCATGGCATTAGAATTGAAAATGCTGCATTACATCTGACTTTTATTGTAATCCAAAATACGTTTTACCGTTATAAAGGTATACATTTTTTTGTTAAGCTGCTAAACTAAAGGAGTATAGGTGAAATATATTTAAATATTCATGATAGATGATAACATTTTTAAAAAGATGAACAATGGGCGGAGTTGGACTTTTGCGTCTAGTGGAGCTATGTCCCCAGCCAAAAAATAGCTCCAAAATTTATAGATAGAAAGAACAATATGGTATGCAGTAAGATAAAGGAGGGATTGGATTGGTATCTTCCGTAAAAATATTTCGAAATGGAAGACTTAAAATCAGTTTTTATGAATTTTTGATGCTGCAAAAAGAAGAAAGTTGAAGGGGTTACATTCAGGGTTCTCAACCCGGTAAATTTTTCAAATTGAAGACAAAAATGAAAATTTTAGGCAAGTTTTGGTAATGTTAGGGGAAAATGAGATGGGGTTCTCTACTTTTTTTTCCTAGACGAAAGTTAATTTTAGGTAACCTTTGAAGGTTGAGAGCTCTTCCGAGAAATTTCGACAATAAACTCGGAAAAACTCAATGATAGGACACCTTTGCTGACGCTGAGGAAAGGAGGGGTGCTCCCTCGAAGAAAATTTTAAACTGAAATCTTTAACGTTCAGCTTTAGGCTATGTTTGGTGACTTCAGGAGATCTGGTGGCTCTATTTAGAATTTTTATGGATGTTGAAGTCCTTTTAAGGAAATTTTAGGCTATAACTGGTCATTATAGAAGAAAAGGAAGCGGTTTCACTTCCGATGAGTTTTTCGAAACTGAAGTCAATTTGTGACAACCTTTAGAAGAAAGTGGTTTGGGATTCTCTCCCACGGAAATTGCTGAGAATGAAATTTTAAAATATCTGTGGTGATGTTAAGGGAATGTGGAAGAATCAAGAAATGTCTCCGAGAGTTTTTTGACATCGAAGTTTGAAGAATGCAGTTTTAGGCTATATTTGATGTCATTAGGGAGATACCCTGACCTCAATAAAAGATAAAACATTATTTGATAGCAATAGAAGAAAGAGCTAGAGGAAATTCAAAGCTCTACCTCGAAATCTTTTTAGAAACTGAAATCAATTTTAGGTTATCTTTGGGAAGAAAAGGTTTGCTCACTCCTGGGAAGTTTTTCAACTTTGAAGATTAAAAAAGTGCTATTTTAAGCTTACTTGGGAGACGTTAGGTAAGTTAGTTTGGTAGACATCATCTTCGAAAAATTTTCAAGATTAAAATTTTCGAGCAAAATTTTAGGCTATCTTCAGGACTAACACTAAGAAAAGGGCGGCACTTCAGGGATCTTCCAAAAAACGTTTTTTGAAATTGAAATCATAAAAAGTCACTTTAGGCTATTTTCAGTGATAAGAGAAGTCTATGGTTTCAGGTTCTATTTTTAGAACATGTTTTGACATTGAAGTTTTAAAAACGAAATATTAAGCTTTAGGCGTTACGGAAGAGGGAGGGTATTTTCCTTGGGAAATGTTTCGAAATTGAAGGACTAATTACGCATTTTTTTGACTCTGATGACGTTAGGGAAAGCGAGAGAGTTTAAGGGCTGTCTCCGGAAAATTTTATAACACTGTTCACAGCAACGAGAACGCAATGAGCAAATACTATGCGAGAATACGAGGAGAAAAAAATGTTCAATGCTGTGCAAAAACTATTTTTTGAAAGCTGTGAGTATTATTTTTGGGAAAACAAAATTGACTGTTGCAGAGATACACATATAACGCTTAAAAATTCGTACTTTTTTGAAGGAGCTAATGAGGTTTTAAGAAGGGCTTAGCCCCCTTAAGCGTCACTTTAATTCCGTCCATGGAAGAAACATTTTAAATGATGATCAACAGCAAGGGTCTCCAAACTACGGTCCGCGAGCAAATTTTATCGACCCCCCCCCCTCCCCGGAAGCTTACCTGCCGAAAAATAAGACTTTTTTTTTATTTGATAATGCATTTCCTTTTACGGGCATTTTTTAACAAAACTAAGTCCAGAAAATCTCTTAAACAATCCTTTGCACATAAATCATTAATATCGTGGGTGTACAGTCGACTCTCGCTACAACGCGACTCAACTTACGCGAAATGGCTATAACGCGAATTTTCCACGAGTAACGAATTTTAGAGCTGACGCTAGCAAATTCCTCGTCCACAACATGTTCTTCAGAAGGAAGTAGCGGCTTCGTTATTGACAACTAAATATATATTCTGTGGATGTTATTACATCCTATTAGCATCACACTGACCATAGAAAGTTCCCACATCAAACTAGTCTAGGCATCCGTTGTTAGTGCATAAAAAAACAGCTCAGCATCTTTCTTTTTTTACATTCTAAACATTAAAGTTGGTGAAATATAATGGCACCTTAGTGAGCTGTTTCATATAAAGTTTATGAAGATTGGGGAAAAAATAAAGTTTCTTACAATAAAAAGAAGATTAAGATTCTCGATATGCTTGGACAGCTACCAAACGTTGACGGTAGCAATGCTATAAGTATGAGTGAATCTTCCATACGTACAGTTAAAAGTCAAAACAAAATGATATCCGTATAAGTTCAGAACTTAGTTTCAATGTTAAAGCTTGCAGAGTCTGAGTAAAGTATATGAAAATGAAAGCTGCTCTTGTATTGTGGATTAAAGAGATTGGGAAGAGGGGCTTGTTGCCATAAATGGAAACGTTATAAAAGAAAAGGTGAAGCGACCGTATTTTAAAATGCATTTAATAAGAAATAACGATCTGATTATGCAGCATAAATCTTCATCATCTTCATTTTTTAACTCATTAATATTATTACTGTATCTACTGTACAGTACTATTATAGTGCAGCATTTTATTATTACTACATACTGTACGTACCGTGTTGTTTTATTTTATCAATCATTCTTTTTGTGCATTTTAACTATATTATGTTGAATAAAACAGCCTTTTTATTTTTTAAATACAGTAAAAGTTGAGTTTTTTATGTAAGACATTGTAATGTATAGTTGAGGAATGCTTTAAAGCAGTTTGAGGGAT